>NW_005842826.1:118325-140911 GCF_000455745.1 Alligator sinensis | reverse complement strand
TGGTTGCTTTTTAAAAGTGTAAAGAGCCAGTTGGTCAGGAGGAAAAAGCCCAGTTCTTAATCACCCATTTTTTTTCTTTATGCATTACTATATGGATGTTAACCTCTTCAAGGTCTTCAAACAAAGGTACTTGGTGGAGCATAACTGTTTGATGTATAGACAGGCCTAACTTCCTGTGCAGTTCTTTGGCACCATCTAGCAGTTCAGTATCTGTGGCCACTACATTTTGTAACAGCCAATAGACTGTCTGCAAAGCACAGGTTAGTATCAAAGGTATTCAGATCGATTAAATACTTCCTCTTTTTAGCAATGATCTGGGAATAGGGGATAGGGCTTATAACTCTACAACTCCCACCAGCCACAATGACCACAACCAGCCGAAATGTCAAATCAAGCAGTATTTTTCTCTTTTTAGCAGGTTCCACTCTAAAAACAGCCCTGGGGTCATCTGATTTAAATTAATAGCTTGAGAATATAAACAGTTTGGGCATGCTATCTGCCTGAACACATAATGGCATAGTCGTTGACGTGAATCTCTGATGGAGTTCTGCTACAATTTGTTCTACCTCACTGCTTATGGCTTCATACACCACTTGTAATAGCACAAGCTCCAGATTCACAAAATGGAACTCCTCTGTGTACCTTGTGCCTCCAAACCTAGCTACAGACCACTCTTGCCTTCTCACCCACACTATATGTATGTCAGGTAAAACATCCTCTGCAGGTTCAGGAGGTTGGGGAGTATTTAAGGGCCCCCCCTAGAGGGTCTTCTAAATCATATTCACTATCCCACCTCTCTGATTCCTTAGGTCCTGGAGGAAGGTCAGGCCTGGGAGGAGGGGGAGCATTTGAGGGGCCCTCTAAAGGGTCTTCTAAAGCACCATTACTAGGGAATCGCTTATTTTATCTCAACAGACATTTAGCCTTCCCCACACTCTGCTTAAACCAGGCCCTTACTTTTTTGCCCCGCAAGCCACTGCTGGTTAGCCCTGGGTTGATCACGACTCCTCTTCTTATGATGTATATAACAACTGCTGTTGGGGTTATACAGACTACCTTCTCTCTAAACAAAATTTACCCTTTTGCTACAACAGTAATCATGATCTTTCAAAGAACTCTGCACACTCTCTGAGATATATAAATCTGCCAGCACCACCCAAAACACCTCTTTTTTCTTCACAATAGTCATGGTCTTTCAAGGCAAGATGGTTACCCACACCCCCCAAACCCCTTCATCCTCTCTTTTGGTTTTTACAATAATCATGATCTTTCAAGGCACAATGGGTACCCACACCCCCCAAACCCCCCATCTTTTGGTTTTCACAGTAATCATGATCTTTCCAAAAAAGAGGAAGACCCTCCTCTTTCACTAAAATGTGTGAGCAATCAGTCCTGGGTTTCTTAATCACGGGGCCCAGATCACCTGTTTTGAGGGTGTGAATCCTTGTGTTTTTACATATAGTTTTCTCAGAGGTAGATGGTGTGTTTTCCTCTGAGGAACCATACCCTTTCAATCTGTCCTGATGGTCTTCTGATCCCTGGGTGTTATAATCTGCAGGCTGAGCATTTCTGTGGTTTTTTATAGTGTTTTTAGAGGTCTCGAACCTGGTCCCCCCACTTCTTCAGGAGTGTTGCGTGTGATCACTTAGGAAATATAAAATTTACATCTCAGCACTGAGAATTCACTTTCCACAAATGTATAGCTAAGCCTCACACACTACAAATTTAAAATGTGCTCAACCCCATCCTCTATCTCCACATTCACAGGGGACTAATTCACACAAACCCAAGAAACAAAAAAAAAGATTTAATTCCTTATCTCTATACTCACAGGGCTGACCCCCCCCCCTCCCTATCTCCACATTCACAGAGAACTAATTCACACACACCCAAACTCTCCTCCCCAAGAAACACATAAAGTTTCAAAAGATGATTTCATAAAAATTATCTTTTACTACTGGATAAAAACATAAACGTATATGTTTGTTCTGCTTTTCTATTTTAGAAGAAGGGGTTCTGTTTGAAAACAAACAGTTACAGACAGTTGTTATAACTTAGTGTGCTTATTAACACAGCCACAAATAACCCTCCATTTTAAAATAAATGTTTTACCTTGCTGTGGTAAAATTGCATGTGGCTTTCCTACTAAGTAAGCTCTCTATAATAAAAATCAAATAATACAATAAGTAAGCCCTCTGTATTAAAAATTAAATAATACAGTAAGTAAAAGAGTGTCTGTATAAAGTAAAATATAACTGTTTTAAAACAGAGTCACCACTAAAAATATTTTGGTAAAAGATAATCCCTTTAGTCTTAAAGTATGTAGAGGTGTGCTGTTAGAAAGCTCTTTTTATCTTTACAACATACCCCCTGGTTTTGGGAATATCACCACCAGCTCTGTCCCACCCAAAACTGAGAGCCCCTCACAGCATAGCACACAAACCCTGTGAGAATATATTTTCAAATCAGTCTGTATTTCCATCAAAAACCTTTTACAATATTTACTAATTTATTTGTTAAACCTTCTCCTAAGAAAGGTTTTTTACAGTGTCTAGTGCCAACTAAGTACCCACTCCGTCCCACCCAAAAATGACACCCCCGCTCCTCTCCCCCCTGCAGCATAGCACACAAACCCTGTGAGAATATATTTTTTAAATCAGTCTTTATTTCCATCAAAAATCTTTACACTATTTACTGGTTTAATTTGTTAAACATTCTCCTAAGAAGGGTTTGTTTGTTTGTTTTACAGTTTCTAGTGGCAACCAAGTCTCATTGGCTTTATCTTTACAACATGCCCCCATATGTATGTGCTTAGAGATCCATGGCATTAAAGCAAATGGTAATCTGCCCAGCTGAAAACAGTTGTTGTGCTTTAGACTAACTTCTTTACCTCCCCTCTTCCCCCCACCCCAACAGCAAAAGTTGTAAAACATGTTTTAAACTGTTTTTGCTAAAACTCTTCACTTAAGCAGGGTTTTATAATTTCTAGTGCCAATTAAGTGTTCAATATAGGGTATGGGAGCAGTTGCAGGATCTTCTACAGAATACACAGTGTTTAGAAGTTCTCTACCCTAAACTAAATGTTTCTCAGAATTCTCTTGGGAAACCCAATGGCCATAATAGCATTGAAAATGCTTTCAAGGCACAGCCCCTTGCAAAGTTCCTAAATTGTTTGATTTATATGTAAATCCCTATAAATTGTGACACTTGTCTGATTGTATCTAACTTCCTAAATCTCTTGTACATTTTGGAAATGAGGAAGAACCATGACTATTTCAATTATGATCGATTATATCTGGGAAGAAAGCCACATACCCTGAAAAAGCTCTAAGTGGTCCAAAATTCAGCAGCCTATTTGCTTAGTAACTCAGGTTGCCTTGAACACTTCGACACACTGCCCAGTTGTCTGCACTGACTGAAAAAACTGAACATAATTCAAGGATGCTGCCCTGATATTTGAATCCTTCTGTGGGATCAGTGGGGCCCCAACTACCTGAAAAACTACTTCTTCCTTTACAGTAATATCTTCCATGACAGCTACCTGCCACTGAAGCAATGAACATTTGAGTGCTAGAGGCAGAATTTCACAGGGGCTTGGTCTAGGCTAAGCTTTCCCTCAGGGATGTTATTCCCATTTGTGCACAACACACCCATTAATTTCATTTTCATAAATGTCAGCAAAGCAAAGCAAAACAAGCAAACAAAATAAAACAGTTGAATCCAACTACCTATCTGAGAAGCTCTTGAAAATTTTTCTCTACCCACTCCAGTGAAGTATGATGGTGAGGCTGCTTGCATCCCCCCGAGTTGTTCTGGAGGCCTTGGCCTTCCAGTGGAAAATAGTCACTGAAAAAGCATAAGTAGGGTGGGGTGTGTGGGGGATGAGACCCTGGAGCCAATTTAGAAGGGACACCCTTGCTCTCCACGCTTGCTCTGCACCCTTGCTTTCTAGTGCTCAGTACACCTGCTCCCCCAACTCCTATCCAGCACTTGGCATTGTCTGCTCCAACATTCAAAAGCATCTCTGGCCTCGGCACCATAATTGCTAGTTATGCCTATAGCTACTGCATACAACCTCAGAGGAGACTCAGTGATGTATTTCTAGGTTTAGATTTTGCAGGCAGAAGCAGGCAGGCAGGCAAAGTATGCATGGGAATGTCCCAGCTGGGACATGATGCCACTGCACTGTAGACATAACCATTGTTGTTAAGAATAGTTTTTGTTAAGAAACAAAGGACATTTCAACTGTTAATCCAAAAACTGGGGATTTTTTAAATCAGAGAAAGCCAGGATCATCATCAACACATATGAGCATAAATGTCTTGTAAATACATTGGCTTTCCAAATGTCAGAGGAAGTTCAAGGTCCTTGGTCCTTATCTTCAGGACACACAGTGGCCTGGGCCAAAGATATATGTAATAGGGGTATGCAAAATGGGTCGTATTTGATTTGGATTTGGCCCGAATCAGGAACAGTGATTCAATTAGTTGATTCAGATCACTGTCCCAATTCGATTCAGCTGAATCCAAATCTGGAGATTCGATGCTGATTCAGAGAATTAGCGATTCGACCATAGAGAGCAGACTTAAGCTAGACATCAGGAAAAAACTTCCTTCTAGCCTTCTAGAAAGCTAGATAGGCATCTGGCTGGGATCATCTGACCTCAGAACTCTTTCCTGCCCAGGCAGGGGGTTGGACTTGATGATGTGTTGAGGTCCCTTCCAAACCTAGCATCTATGAATTTATTAATGTATTTCAGTAATTTAAGAGACAAAAAGTTACAGGAATTGTGTAATTATCATAAAGTGAAGTGTTACAAAACCTGGAAATTCAAAGTGAAAGTTATACTGAAAGGAAATCTGTTAATTTACAGAAAGTTTCAGTTAAAGTACCCCAACAACCTGTCTCTGCTCTACAGTAATGAGGGATCCTGGTTTTCTCTGTAATTTAAAGCAGGGCTGTCCAACTTCTGAGTGGCTGGGGGGCTGCATCCCCCCCAGGATGGATGCCACATGGCAGCTGCTGTCCTGCTAGACTGCACTAATATGTTATCTTCTGCTGCATCATATTGAGTCCTCCATTCTGCACTGCTTGGGACCCATCTCACTATGGCACAAGCAAGGTGCCCGCTACTACATCATTCCACCATTCCAGGAGCCCCAAAACTCTGTCCTGTGAGCCATGCTGTACCACCTCAGGTGTAGGAGCAGGGAGCAGAAGCTGAAGAAGGCAAGGGGAGCCAAGAGAGTTCATCAGCAATAACATGAGTGGTGAGGGGAATGATAAATGGACTGGGAGCTGGGGGAGGGTGGAGGTGCGGTCTCAGTTTAACTCCTTGGAAGCTGCCTGTGGCCTGCAGACTGCCAGTTGGACAGCCCTGACTTAAAAAAATAATTAAAAATATGATTCGTGGCCAACCTGTATTCCCACAGCAAGAACATTAGAAGTTAGTCATGCCCATTGTATCTTTGATGAGAGAACTCATGCAGCACAATTGCACAGTGAATGTCAGTGTAAAAGCATATTTATTTATTTTTAACTTTTTATCAGTAAGATACCAATAGTAATTCTGTTCCAAATATAGGGAATATCTCTGGAAAGTAATACTTGCAACACTGATTTAATCCTTGTTCTCACAGCCTGCACTGATGCATGTATCAACAAAAGGAAATACATCAGCAAAAACAAGTCAGCTTCACTCTGCAAACTGTGAAGCTATTTTATCAACACAAAGACTAGCTCTGTGATGTCAGTAATGGGGTCAGCATTTTGCTTAGTGATCACACCAGTAATATAGCAGCTGTGTGCTGTTCTGGCCCTATAGACTCATGAAAAAAGTAAAGGAGAGGGTCAAAACAAGTAAACAAACATTTGGCAAGTAATGGGCACATCTACACATGATATTAGTGTGACACAATAAACTCTGGCACAGTTTGTACCACAGGTTATTGCTGTCAGGCACCAAATTTACAAGTACACCTGGGTCCACAGCAGGTTGATCCATGTCAGAGCAGCCCCACCTGGCAGGGAGACTGGGGAGGATCAGCCTGCCAGGCTGGGGCTGCTCCACTCCAGCTCAGTGTACTGCAGGGGGGCTGGCTAGGGCACAAGGGTGCTCCATTTGGGAGCTAGCCAGCAGGCAGCCTGTGTACCAAAGCACCCTTGTGCCCTAGCCAGCCCCATTAGCATCTACACATCCATTGTGGTGCACTAAATAATGCTGCCATAGAAAAGGACTTGTGTTTACAGGTACTAACCTATGACAGCATTTATTAGTTTCTTGCAGCCTAATAGGGTTGCACATGTAGATGCTGAGACTTTATGGAGTCTAATTAGTCAGCTCTGCAGTAAACATCTCATGTAGATGTACCCAACAAAGGACATATTCAAGTCCACGAAAACAGGCAGAGTAAGTACCCTTTGCTTTACTGTACAGCTGATATTGGGTTCTCAAGAGACAAATATACACACAAGAATATGATCAGGAGAAGTAAGTTCAAGAAATTCTTCAACCAAGGTTGAGGGCTAGGAAAGACAGGCTAACTAATTTGGTGTATAAGGAGAATACACTAGATACAATACACCTTGACTTTAATAAGGGCTTGACATAGTCCCACATGATATTGTCATAAGTAAATTGGTGACGTGAGCTAGACTGAATTACTGTTAGGTGGATGCACAAATGGCTAAGTAACCTTAAAGCACAGAGTAACTATAAATGGATTAATGTCTGACTGTCAGGCATTACAATGGGTTTTGGGGTCCAGCGCTCTTTAACATTTTGATTAATGACTTGAATGCAGGGACAGAGAGTATGCTAATTGGATCTGAAGATGGCAAAACTGGGAGAGGGAACTAACATTTTGGAAGATTGGATTAGAATTCAAAAGGGTGAATTGGAGACCAGCAACATTAATTTTGTCAGCAACAAAATTAATTTCAGCCAAGACAAATGCAAGGTGTTACATCTTGGGAGGAAAAACCGAATGCACAAATATAACTGGGAAATAACTACCTAGGCAGCACTTTCTAGAAAGATATGGGGTTATGGTGAATCTTGAACTCAACATTTGTCAGCAATGTGATACTATTGCAGGAAAAAAAGCAAATAGAAGTTTGGGTTCCATTGACAGAAGTATTGTAGGCAAGCCAGAGCAAGTGACAGTACCACTCTGCTTAGCACAAGGTTCAACTGGAGAAGTGTGCTCCATTCAGGGCCATTTTTAATAATGATATAGAGAAACTGAAGAGGATCCCAAGGTACATGAAGATGAGGAAGGATTTGGAATGGGGATAGGGCTGGATATATGAATGGGAGAAAGGAGAAAGGATTGAGAGAGACAGGTATGTTTAGACTGGAGAAAAGGAGATTAAGGGCATAGAGCATTTTTCAAACATCATATTTTCTTGCATACAAGACAAACCTTTTTTCTACCTTGCTGGAAATTGGAGTGTTCATTATATGTGAGAAATACAGTAGGAGCAGTTTTTGTCTTTCAGGGTGTGTGGGGGGCAGAAAATATAATCTGAAGTACATCCACAGGGAGAAGAATGATTATCAGGCCTGGCTCCCTAGCTGCTGCTTCTCAGTTACTTACTACAAGGATAGATGTTTTTTCTTCATTCTGCCTTTCAAAAGCAAGGTGCATATTTTATTCTGGGGCATGCTGTATGCAAGTAAATACAGTTTTTGAAAGGCAACCAGAAAGCCATGGAGGGAAAAACATGCAGGTTTGAACTGCAGCAAAGAATACCAAGGTTAATCATAGAATCATAAAATAGAAGGACCAGAAGGAACCTGTAAAATCATTGAGTCCAGTCCCCTGCCGTGGGCAGGGGGTAATTGGGTTCAAACTAGGTGCCTGTCCAGCCTCCTCTTGAACGCCTCCAGGGATGGCGACTGCACCTCCTCTGCTGGGAGTGTGTTCCACAGTCTATTTACCCTTACGGAAAAGACGTTTTTCCTTATGTCTAGCCCAAATGTCTAGCCTCCTCTTTCCTCAACTGCCTTGTGCCCATTGGACCTCATCCTCCCAAGGGGTGCCTTTCTAAAAGCTGCTCCCCTAGATCTTGGTGTTTGCCCCTGACATACTTGTAGGCGGCTTTCAGTCTTCTCTTACCCAGACTAAACAAGCGCAGTTCCCAGAATCTCTCCTCATAGGGCCTATCCCCCAGGCTCCTGATCATGTGGGTGGCCTTTCTCTGCACTCTTTCAAGCTTATCCACATCCTTCTTGAAGTGTGGTGCCCAGAACTGGACAAAGTACTCCAGCTGTGGCCTCACCAATGCTGAATAGAGGGGGAGGAGTGCCTCTCTGGATCTATTGGCAACACATTGGATGATGCACGCCAGAGTTCTATTTGCCATGCTAGTGACTTCATCACAATGATGCCTCATATTCATCCTTTGGTCAACTGTCACCCTCAGGTCCCCTTCAGATACAGTGCCAGCCAATGGGTCACTTCCCAATGTATAGCTATGGTGAAGGTTACATCTCAGGTTAAAGAATCCTGAGATTCCTGGGATAGATGGGACCGATGATAGTATGGGCCATGATAGGCACTGGAGCAGCTGCTAAATAAGATAAATGCATCACAAATCCTTGATTTTAACAACATTAACTACCACACAATAAACATCCTCACTCAGTGAACAATACACAGAATGTTAAACAAGGTCCCAAATAAACGTACAGCTAGGGGGAAATATTAGAAATCAAAATGAGACAGTTTCTTAAACAGAACCACTTAGCTAGCTAGTCCCGAATAACACAGAGAGAAAACAAGGCAGAGCCACACAAAAGCTAGAATTGGTGATCACGAACTGAAAGATGAAAAAGGGAGGACACAAAATACCTCTGATATTATGCAACTAACCCAACAGAGAGGACTGTCTCGGCTCTGCACTGTGTCATCATCCCATGAGCAAAAATGCAAGCACTGTGAAGTCAGCGCTGATGTCAGCACATACTGGAACATGAGCTGAAGACTGGCCTGCTTTCTCAGATGGGATCAGCTGCTCAGCAGAGTGGGAGCACATCAGCCTGCTGCAGTTTTGTGGCCAGAGATACTCTCAAAGGGAAAGTCATGGAGGGAGACAGGGAGAGGGAGATCTAACAGGCATCATGGGAAGAAAACATGAGAATCCAAGAGAAGACCTTAGAAACAGGTAACTTGAGCATGTAAAAGGGTCATGCATTAATAAAAAAACAAGTGCAGGGAAATCTCTAAATGCAGGGAGCACCTGAAGATTGTTCCTATGGTTGAGAGGTGGAAAATGGTCCTATTTGCTCCATAGTGCTACCTGAGATTTCTGGGATTTTTTTCTAATTGTGTTGGGAGGCCAGAAAAAATATATAATAAGGGACTATACTAAAAATTTTACAAGTTCTGTTTCACAGTGGTGCATTGGCCCAAATAAGACCAACAGAGAAGGACAGTTCTGAGATGAACAGGCAGAGGAGCCCACCTTCCACCACGTATATGAAGATGGAATAGCAAAGATGGAAGGAGAGCCAGTCCACCCAGACTTGGCCCACAGTTACCCCCACTTCAAGGTAAAGAATCGGATCCTATATCAGATCAACCAGGGATGGATAGAAGGGGAAGAAACGGTCCAGGTTCTAGTACTCCAGAGGTATTGACAAGTGTTATTAAGAATTGCCTATATGCTCCTGATGGGGGGACACCTCGGGGGGGATAAAATAACTGCTAGGCTACTTCATTGGGTGTACTGGCCAGACCTACACAAACAGGTGAAGCATTTCTGTCAGAGATACCTTGAGTGTCAGAAAGTCTCTAATATCGTACCGCCTAAAACTCATTGGTTCCCATTCTCCTGGTAGAGACATTTGAGACAGTAACCTTCCTACTTCACTGTTTGGAAAAGATCCCACAATATCCAAGGTTACTTCTTGGATATTGCAAGACCTTTTCCAAAAAGTGCATTCTTGTATTCAAGGGGACCCCAGGAAGTGGGATTTATTGATCCCATCCCTGTTATTTGCCATCTGAGGGACCCCTTCAGGCCTCAACAGGGTGTTCTCCCTTTGAGATGATGTATGGCCACCAGCCCTGGGGTCTCTTAGATGTCATATGTGAGAGGGTTGTGGGAACAGTTGGACCAAGTGAGGCAGATTCCTTGGGAACAGTTACAAGGGAGTTAGATCCAACAAAAAGAGTTATGACAGGAAGAGAAAAAAGAGAGGGAATACCACATTGAGGATCAGGTATTGGTACTCCTGCCTGATAGTGAAAGTAAGGTGCTTTCAAGGTGGCAAGGGCCATTCCAGGTAGTAAGGAAAGTTGACCCGATAGACTATGAAATCAAATGACTGGGATGGAGGAACCAGTTCCTGATCTACCACTTTAATCTCCTAAAGAAATAGGTGGAGCCAGAGGGGTGGCTCATGAGCCCACTGCCCGACAAGGCAGAGCTAGATCCGAAAGGGAATGGAGAAAAACACAAGGGAGAAGATAGAGTTCCGAATATAGGAGAACATCTCACAGGACTCCAATGGATCCAGCTGTAACAGCTAGTATGTGAATTTGGAGATGTGTTTACTGAGGAGCCAGGGAACGTATGGGAGGTAGAACATGAAATTAAAACCCCTCCCACCCCCACATGGTGTAGTTCAAAAGCACTGGTGGCATTTGCCCCACACCTGTATGAGCCCATACAGTCAGAGTTAGAGCAAATGAGGAAAAAAGGGATCATTGAGGAGTCCCAAAACCCATAGAGAAGTCCAATGGCAATCATACCAAAGCCAGATGGTACTATACAACTACGTATTGACTTTAGGAAGATAAATTCTATGTCTACTTTTGATGCCTTCCCCATGCCAGAGACAGAAGGTGCTAGAAAAGATTCATAGATGCTAGGATCATAAGGGACCTCAACAGGTTAAGTCTGACCCCCTGCCTAGGCAGGAAGGAGTGCTGAGGTCAGATGATCCCAGCCAGATGCCTATCCAGCCTTCTCTTAAAGACCCCCAAGGTAGGGGAGAGCACCACCTCCCTTGGAAGCCCATTCCAAATTTTGGCCACCCTTACCATGAATAAGTTTTTCCTAACATCTAGCCTAAATCTGCTCTCTGTCAGTTTGTGACCATTGTTTATTGTTACCCCAAGAGGTGCCCTGCTTCTCCAATCCCTTGCTATGTCCCCCTAATGAATTTGTAGGTGGCTACAAGATAATCCCTCACCCTTCTCTGGCGGAGGCTGAAGAGGTCCAGGTCCCTCAGTCTCTCCTCATAAGTCCCTAGCCATATGAGTGGCCCTCCTCTGGATCCTCTTGAGTCTATCAACATCCTTCTTGAAGTACAGCACCCAAAACTGGATGTAGTATTCCAATTGCGGTCTGCCCAATGCTGCATAAAGGGGAAGTATCACCTCCTTGGTTCTATTTGTGATGCATCTGCTGATGCATGATAAAGTATGGTTAGCTTTGCTGATGATTTTGTCAAACTGATGACTCATGTTCATCTTGGATTCCACTATGACTCCAAGATCCCTTTCCAATTCTGTGCTGCTGAGACAGCCACTTCCCAGCCAGTAGGTGTGCTGGATATTTTTGCACCCTAGGTGTAGCACTCTGCACTTGTCCTTGTTGTACTGCATCCTATTGTGTAGTGCCCATTTTTCTAACCTGTCCAGGTCTGCCTGCAATCGTTCCCTACCCTCCGGAGTGTGCACTTCACCCCACAATTTAGTATCGGCCACAAACTTGGACAGAGTACACTTCACACCCACATCCAAGTCACTGATGAAGATATTGAGGAGTACAGGTCCAAGGACCAAACCCTGTGGGACCCCACTGCCCACATCCTTCCAGGTCATTACTGACCCATCTACTACCAGTCTCTGGGTGCAACCGCTAAGCCAATTTGCCACCCACTGGACTATGTAAACATCTATGCCACAGCCTCTTAATTTATTTTTGAGAATAAGATGAGATACCATATTGAAGGCCTTGCTGAAGTCCAAGAAAATAACCTCCACCTCTACTGCTGCGTCTAAGCATTTTGTGACCCTGTCATAAAATGAAACCAGATTGGTCAGGCATGATCTACCTGCTACAAAGCTGTATGGCCTCTGAGAGCTGCCTCAGGAATTCCAAGTCTATCATTTCCTCTTGGTGTGGTGGTCTATAGCAAACCCCCACCACCAAGTCCCTTTCCCCTTGACCTCCATGTATCCTAACCCACAATGCCTCAACTTTCTTCTCCTCTGATCCCATTTTGATTAGGGTGGATGTATAATGCTCCTTTACATGGAAAGCAACCCCACCCCCTTTCTTCTCTACTCTGTTCCTTCTGTACAACCTGTAGCCCTCAATGTGTACTGTCCAGATAGGGCAGGCTAGATTCATATGGACCATGGATTTGCAAAGGTGTACTGACAGATACCTATGGCCCAGTAGGATAAAGAGAAGATGGCCTTTGGTATCCCACAGGGTTTATTCCAGTTCACCTGGATGCCTTTTGGGTTGTACAGGTGGCAGCATCTTTTCAGAGGCTCATGGAGCGACTTCTAATACCCCAATAGGCCTGTGCCGCTGCTTAATAGATTACATCATCATTTTCTCAGACCAATGGGACCAGCACATACAACTTCTAAAGCTGGTTTTAGGCGAACTCTGGGCAGCTGGTTTCACTGCACATCCAAAAAAGTGTTTGGTAGGCCAATGGGAGGCTAAGCACCTAGGATTCCAAGTAAGGCAGAACCAGATCAGACCCTTAGCTGGCAAAGTGGAACGTATTTGATCCTACCAACTTCCAAACACTAGGAGGCAGCTGCACTTCTCGGGGCTAGGAAATTATTACTGTAAGTCTGTACCCATTTTTTCAGATAATCGCTGCATCCCTGACTGAGTTGACAAAAGGCCAGAAGAGAGGACCGCTCCAATGGACAGCAGTCACTAGGCAGGCTTTTGAACTTGCCCCAGCTTTTCCATAGTGCTGGCCCCCACTGCTGGCCCCAGCCTTCCCCACCCTACCTGGGGTAACCTGTGCATGCTGGAAGGCACATGACACAGGCATTCCCTGGGGACAACTAGCAGTGGCACAAGATGTGCCACTGCTAGTTGTCCCTAGGTAACCAAACGTTCATGTTCATGTGGATGTGGCCTGCTTATGTCTTAAGACCCAGACATGGTTGTCATCTCTCTGATCTCCTGCAGCACAAGGACAACTTTACCTCTTTTGGTCAGATATTTACCTAATTTCTATGATGACTGATCAGAGATCCTGCTTTTCTCTGATGAAAAAAAAAATCCCAAATTTTCAAATATAACCCCCCCATTCAAATTTTTTCACAATTAAAATGAAACACCACTAACACACACACACACATATGTGTGTGTGTGTGTGTGTGTGTGTGTGTGTGTGTGTACAGTAAAAGCTGCATTAACCTGCACTTCATTAGCTGACACGCTCTATTAATCGGTATACCGGTTGACACCGGTCAACGCGGCAAAAGGAAAACCAGAAGTGGGACTTCGGGTTTGGTCGAATCTCACAGCCCAGGGGAAAGCAGACTGCACGGGGTAAAGCAGCCTATGCAGAGTGCCCCCCTTCCCCCCCGCCCTGCTTTCCTCTGGCGCACTGACACCAGGGGAGGGGCGGGAGGGGTGGCACGGTTAATCTGAGATGTGGATGTGGCAGGAGGGGCGATTTTGCCCAATCAGACAAAGACGCCTTTCAGATAACCAGCACATTTGGTTATCCGGCACCCCCCATTTCCCATGGGGGACAGATAATGGAGCTTTTGCTGTAGTAGTGTTTCATTTTAATCAAGGAAAAATGTGGATTTTGGGTAACTTTTTTGAATCTGAATATTGACTTTTTTTTTTTTTAAATCAGAGAAAACCAGGAGTCCTGCTGCTTGTTTACCAAAAAAACAAAAAACAAAAACTAGATTATGACTGAAGATGATTGGAACATTTTTGATTCAATGATTTGTTTTTTGCTCAAATATGCCGTTTCACTGTAGGTGAAAATTTTTGCAGAGATAGTTTTGGGTGAGAAAGAGTGAGAGAGCTCACACTGAATTGAAAAATTATCCCTCCTCCCCCCAACCATTTCAACTTCATTTAATTTTACAAAAATATTTGCAAGGTTTTATTTCCATGCCAATGTGCAATGAAAATATATTTGGAACCCTCAGAAGTTGTTACCTACATTATCTGAAAATTCCTCTGCATAGTCTGTTTATATACCATAAAAGTAAGCCTTTTTGTTGGTGTGTGGAAGATTAGCTGTGTCCTCCCAAACCAAGCTGTTATCTCTCACATTGGACCAGATAGTCTCCTTGAACTTACCTGCCATGACTTTGATGGAAGGAGGAAGGAACTAAAGATAGACACAATCCTATGAGACAAGGTGGATGTTAGCTCTGTAACTCAGAAGGTTGGCTCCTCTTCCCACCATCCCCATCCCCTGCACTCTCCACACCAGATGTTATGAGCAGAGCTCTCCCTAGGAATGTGCGGGGTCCGGGGCATATCAGCCCATGCGGGGCCAGAGGGTGGCGAGTGGCTTTCAGCATAGTCTGGGCACACCCAGAATTGATGACAGTGGGAATGATCATGGTACTGATCTTGACATCCACCATTGGCTTCAGGGTTCCCACGGTCTTCTTCTGTCTATCTAAGCTGCAATCCATCATTTCACCATGGGTGCTCTCCTGAATTTGCTCACTCTGATGTCTTAGTATCTCTTCCCTTTGTCATCCCTCATGTGTCTACTAGAGACAATAATGGCAGATATGTCCTGGCATCCCACATCTGTAGCACACTGGCTCCCAGGGTTCTAATCTTCTAAAGCACCAGTTGTTTTCTTCACAATCCCAGTCAGGAGCATTGGCCATGAGAAGGAGGAGTGTATCGAGGAGGTCAACTGAAGGATCAGAAGATGGTGTCACCGTGTGGGCTTTGGATACCTCAACCTTGGTGCACAGTTTACAGTGGCTTCCATGCAAGGAACAGCATTCATCTCATGAGCAGAGGGAAGAAGATCTTTGCCACGAGACTTGCCAACTTGTGGAAGCAGAATCCACTAGCCACAATGACACATAGGAGGGCGTTCATACCACGGATGTCCAGATGGGTTCTAGCACCTTGAGGCAGAAACATCATGACAGAAAACCTGAGGTGACTAAAGGAAAGCTCAGATACCTTTATGGGAATGCCAAAAGCATGGGTTATAAACAGGAGGAACCAGCACTCCTTCCAGCTGATGAAGAATTTGACTTGATTGGATTGACAGAGACCTGGTGGGACAATACACATGACTGGGCAGTTAATACTGAGGGTTACAGGCTTCATAGGAAGGATTGGATTGGGAAGAAGGGAGGAAGTGTGGCCCCCTATGTGAAAGAGCAATACCCATCCCTGTAGGTCACCTTTGACAGCAGAGAAGGGTCCCTTGAGACCCTCTGCATCAGGCTACAAAGGGGACCAGGAGAGGGAGACCTAGTGGTGGAAGTCTACTACAGGTCTCTCTCCCAAGATGAGGAGAGCAATCAAGCATTCTCAGGAGAACTAACAGAGGCAGCTAGCACTAGAGACATGATCATCAAGGGTTACTTTGACTACCGAGACATCTGTTGGGAAAACCATTCAGCCACCTCCAGTGGGTCAGCCAACTTCCTAGCAACAATAGATGATCTGTTTCTGACACAGGTAGTGGAAGGGCCTACCAGGGGCAAAGGCACTCTGGACTTAGTGCTGGCCAAAGGGGAGGACATCATAGGCAACCTGAGGATTGGTGGTACTCTGGGCAACTGTGACCATGACCCGATAAGGTTTACCATCCACCATAAGACTGGAAAGTTAGTCAGCAGAACAGAAGTCCTGAATTTCAAGAAGGTAAATTTTGGCAAACTCAAGGAGTTCATTGGAAAGGCCCTCTGCAACCAGCATTTGGATGATCTGGGTGTGTAGGAATGATGGTGCTTCCTTAAGGAAACAATTCTCATGGCTCAAAAACAGGCCATCCCCACACAGGCAAAAAGTGGGAAGAGAGCCAGGAGACCTGCTTGGCTCACCAGCAATATTAGGGAGTAGCACTGTGCAAAATAGCACCATTCCATTTTGACTTGCGTTTCGAGGTTTCGACGGAACAGCATTTTGTTTCAAATTTCATTTCAATTTGAAACCACTGTTCTGTTTCACTGTTTTGATGCAGTTTTAACATTTTGCCCACAGGCTATAATGGGGAAGCTCAAAACAGCCTCTCTCATCCAGCAGGCAGATTTGGGGCCTGCAACCCCAGGAGGGCTATGGAGACTGTGGCAGTCCTCCTGGGGTTGCGGGCCCCTGATCTGCCTGCCAGATGAGGGAGGGAAGCTGGGTGCTGCTGCCTGGGACCGGTGAGCTGGGGAAGGGAACTGACCACTCAGTTCCCCTTCCCAGTGCTGCGATCGATCAGGCTGGGGAAGAGAACTGAACCCCATCGCTCAGTTCCCCTCCCCAGCGCTGTGACTGATCGGGCTGCAGAAGGGAACTAAGTCCGATCGCCCCATTCAAAACTTTTGAAATGTTTCAACTGGCCTCATTTCATTTCAAGGCTGTTTTGAAGCCCTTCATGTCATTTCAATTTTGCTCGAAATGAGTCAAAACAGTGTTGAAATGAAACAGCCAGCGATATTTTGCACAGCCCTATTAGGGAGCTATTGAAAAAGAAAAAAAGAAGTGTATATGCTATGGAGGAATGGCTCAGCAAGCAAGGAGGAATACACCCGTATCACCAGGGCCTGCAGATAGGAGACACAGAAAGCTAAGGCAGGCTTGGAGATCAAAGTATAAAGGACAATACATCCAGGGAGGTACTCCTCCCTCTCTATTCAGTGTTGGTGAGGCCTCAGCTGGAGTACTGTGCCCAGTTCTGGGCACTGCACTTCAGGAAGGACATGAAAAAGCTCAAGAGGGTACAAAGAAGGGCCACCCATTTGATTAAGGGCATAAGGGCGTACCCTCGTACGCCCTATGAGGGGAGACTCCAGGAACTGGGCCTGTTCAGCCTGAGGAAGAGAAGGATGAGAGGTGACTTAATAGCTGCCTACAAGTACCTCAGGGAGGAGCATCAAAAACTAGGACAGCTACTGTTCAGGAGGGCACCTCAAGGGAGGACGAGGACCAATGGGCATAAACTAATAGAGGATAAATTCAGGTTGGATATAAGGAAAAACTTCTTCTCTGTAAAGGTCACCAGAATCTGGAACATGCTCCCAGCAGAGGTGGTGCAGTCATCCTCCTTGGAGGTGTTCAGGATGAGGCTGGACAGGCACCTTACTGAGCTCATCTGAGCCCAATACTTCCTGCCCTTGGCAAGGGACCGGACTTGATGATCATACAGGTTCTTTTAAAATTTCTGGTTCTATGATTCTAAGAGGCACGCCGGGAATGAAAAAATGTTCCTTATGCTACGTATTTGCAGCACAAGTTCTAATTTTGATACCCAGAAATATCAGCATCTTTTTATACTGCTGGAGCCACGGGTGCTGGCCCCAGCCTCTAGCTCCTCCTGTATGAAGATCCAGGAGAAGCTGGGCAGAATCGGTTTGTCCCAAGTGGCTTAATTTGCCCCACACCAAAGTGCATGTTCAGGCATGTGTGCTGAGGCATTAATCTCTGGCACAAATTTATGCCACTGCTATTTGAGCTGCTAAAAGCGCACGTGCCTGCATGAAAAACGCATGCCACCAGACGCTGGGGTGGCACAGCAACTGCCTGCAGGCAGTGACAGTGGCAGCTGTCAGCGGCACTTCTGTCAGGGGGTGCACTGCCAATCTCAGGGGGTGCACATGCACCCGCGTGCACCCCGTATGCATCTCCATTGCATGCCTGCATGTGTGGACACACCCTATGGCTGCATCCACATGAGCGTGGACATTTGGTTCCCTGGCAACAAGTAGCAGCGGCGCACCTTGCATTGCTGCTACTCGTCCCCAGGGAGTGCCCGTGCCATGCATGCTTTGGTGTGTAGCAAGTTACCCTGGGTGGAGTAGAGGAGACTGGGGCCAACACTGGACTGGCCCCAGCAGCCTTACCTGGGGTATGGGGGCCTCCTGGGGCTGCAGCAGTGGCAATTTGGATATCCAGGGATGAAAAAAACTCATGAAAAAAATGCAGAACAGCTCAAGTATGAGCAGCACTACCTTGCAGCACAGAGAACACCTGAATGTGTGGTATGTGGCACCACAGATGTGTTTGTAGTACCACATACCACATGGCCACACTCATGTGGACATGGCCTATGTATTTTTCCATACAAAGCATTCTGCTTTTCTAAATGTCAGTCTATGCCAGGGCATGTTCATATATTGCAAAAGGGTCAAATTGCATTTCAACTTTTCTACTAAGTACATTTGTCCAGTAGATGGGGACATAATTTATTTATTCACCATAATAACACAAGTAGCACAGTGCAATTGAATATACCAGCTACTGCCTCTCCTAAGAAATTTCCAATACACTACTAGTCTGAAAACAGGACAATACTTTTCTTGCTGAGGTTCCCCAGCCTTGGAAGATACGATAATATTGTACTTCCTTCTCATAGTCTAAAACATGATACAAATCACTTATGCAAAGTTAAGGAGCTTCTTCCTTTGGCCAACAAAAGATATGTCTGAATTGTTGCTTTAAAACAAGGGTGGGCAAAATGTGACCCACCGACCAGATGCAGCCCGCCAGGCCATTCTATCCAGCGAGTGGGGCCCCTAAAAAATTTAGAAAATGAATATTTATCTGCCCCTGGCTGCCTGTCATGCGGCCCTCGATGGCTTGCCAAAACTCAGTAAGCGGTCCTCCGCCCGAAATAATTGCCCACCCCGGTTTAAAATAGCTTGCATAAGATTGTGTAACCTGCACAACACTGTTCAGGGACCAACTCCACATTTCCATTTAAAAAAACCTGTGCTCTTTCAATGTGTTTATAGTCCAGGGTACTTCATCAGCTTTGGGTACTGGGTTCTCTTTTCACAAAACTGGCTCCAGGGTCGGACCCAGAGGGTAGTAATTGATGGAAGTCACTCATCGTGGTGTCCTGTGACCAGTGGTGTCCCCCAAGGCTCTGTCCTTGGACCCATACTGTTCAACATCTTCATTAATGATGTGGACACTGGAGTCAGAAGTGGACTGGCCAAGTTCGCTGATGACACCAAACTTTGGAGAAAAGCATCCACACCAGAAGACAGGCGGGTGATCCAGGCTGACCTGGACAGGCTCAGCAAGTGGGAGGACGAGAATCTGATGGTGTTCAACGCCGATAAATGCAAGGTTCTCCACCTTGGGAAGAAAAACCCGCAGCATCCTTATAGGCTCGGCAGTGCTATGTTGGCCAACACTATGCAAGAAAGAGACTTGGGGTCCCTTGATGCAACTTGAGACTGTTGCTCCTCCAGTTTTGGGCTCCACAATTCAAAAAGGATGTGGAGAAGCTTGAGAGAGTCCAGAGAAGAGCCACGCGCATGATCAGAGGTCAGGGAAGCAGACCCTACAATGACAGGCGGAGAGCCATGGGGCTCTTTAGCCTGGAAAAGCACAGGTTCAGGGGTGATCTGGTGGCCACCTATAAGTTTATCAGGGGTGACCACCAGTATCTGGGGGAACATTTGTTCACCAGAGCGCCCCAAGGGATGACGACTAGGTCGAATGGTCATAAACTACTACAAGACCGTTTCAGGCTGGACATAAGGAAGAATTTCTTTACTGTCCGAGCCCCCAAGGTCTGGAACAGCCTGCCACCAGAGGTGGTTCAAGCACCCACATTGAACACCTTCAAGAGCAAACTGGATGCTCATCTTGCTGGGATCCTGTGACCCCAGCTGACTTCCTGCCCTTTGGGCAGGGGACTGGACTTGATGATCTTCCGAGGTCCCTTCCAGCCCTAATGTCTAATGTCTATGAAATATCACAGAACCTATTCTGGACATCTGAGTTACAGTGCTGCAGTATATGTCTGCCCAGGGGAGACTCGGTGTTTCGACTCAGATCAAATGTAGACCTGTGGGAGCATGCAAATCCCAATATCTCTGGGCTTGGGCCTGCACATAGATATAGATATTTACACATATACACACACATATATATATAAATATGTATATGGATATAATATATCTATATCTATTTATCTATCTAGCTATAGATAGATGTGTGTATATGTATGTGTATATATACATATATATGCCTGTCCATGAAAAAGAAACATGAAAGCCCTGCAGTACCTCAAGGTTGGTGAGACTGCTTAAATGTGTGCATGTGCTCAGACTTCTTTTAAAATTTCATGTTGCTATGCATCTAAAGCAGGGAGAGCAAAATGTGTGACACCCTTGGACACCCTTAACTCTTTGAAGATCAGTACACTGCTCCACAAATGATTAGGGGAATTACAATCCCATTGCCTTGTTCTTCTACATATGAGAATATATTTACTGGAAAATGCCAGTTATTACAAGGAGATAGACACAGTTTTTCCTCTCCTGCCAATCTCTTTTGACAAACGTTCTTCATTTTCCCTCCATGAGTAACTGCTATTTGGTGCTTAGTTTTCAATCCACTGAAAGTCTGCGTAAAGCAAATAAACACAAAACTTGATAAAAGGCCTTGGGGCTTGGTCCAGCACCCATATAATAAATGGAAAGTTTCTTGTTGTTAAGGACATTGGATAAGATTCCAACTGCTTTAGTATCAAGTAGAAGGAGAATGCTATTAGACACCAGTTCTGTAGAAAGGCTTTTATCTGAGGCATTCACTTTAAGAAATGCTGATGTGAATGCTGGAGGACCCACAGAGAGATAACATTTACCTTAAAGAAGGAATGCAGTTTGGTGCTGCAAATTAGGAGAATTTTTTTTTATCTTTATGCATTTAAACTGTGTTTCAAAAAACCTTCTTGAAGTTTGAGTACACTAAATTGCTCACCAAGGAGCTACAAGAGTTATTTGGAAAAATAGTTGGGGAATAAGTTTTAGAAACCAATCAGTTGGGAAAAAATGGCAATCCGTGTGCACACAAATCATAAGGAGGCAAGGGAAATAACTGACTACATAATTTGATATTATTCATTCAGTAATAGGAATAAAATTTCAGCTAGGAAAGTGACTGGCTTTTCAAAAATAGTAGGAAACATACAGTTTCCTTAAGCATGTGTTTCATGTTGCTTGTCAATGACTGGTCTGTCTTGTACTTTAACATAAACAATTATAGGAAAAGGTTACTACACTTTATAACTTACCTAATTGCTTTTAAAACCTTTCCTTTATAAAAGTGCATGTTCCAGGATGAAGCTGACTTATGCATTGCACTCCTATGCAGCACTCTGTATAATATAAAAATACTCCCTTTTCCATTTGCATTTATTAATTCCGTTTGTTCTTACCAACCTGACCTTCAATTCTGTTATTAAAGCCACCAAGCAATAAAAAATAGGAACCAAATTAATTCCCAGTATTAACAGAGACAAGTTCTTAAATGTCCAAGAGAATAAGCATTATAGACTACATTTTTACAAGAGGTTCTATCTGCATAAATACAGGCTCACAAACGAGTGACACATGCAATGTTGTACATACCCAAATCAGTACGTATTTTGCCCCTATCTATTGCTAATGCTAATATAATAAGAGTGGTTGAATGGATGACTTCAGGGAGGGGGATAATCTTTTTAAAAAGGGACATAACAAGTGGAGCTTTCTCACGTGAGTCCCTAGAAATCTGTTTCATTCTGTGAGCAGCAAAGTGGTTTTAATTAGGCCTTCCCCAAGATTGTCAGTACGCTTGTCAGACAGGTTCAACCTCTGCTATAACTGTAATTCATTTTGGATGTTAGGGGGTTTTTTTCCAAATGCCTAATCTGGCCTATATTTAGTGTAAATTTTATTTTATACATATACACTTTTCATATAAGCCCAGTCTTGACGATGCAGGAAAAAATCCTGCTACTATGGAAGCCATATACATATACATACCTCCTATGTTCAAGCAAAAAAGGTGTTTATTCCTTAAAACTTATCGTTAAAGAACTAGAGTCTCTAGCCATCCTACCCAATATGAATAGGCACAGGAGGAACAGTATAAAAGAATATCTGCACTGTTAACCTTTATTTTCTGATTACTGTATTTACTTGAATCTAAGACAACCCAATATATAAGACAGCCCAAAATATAAGACAGCCCCTTCCCAATAATAAAATTCTATATATGGAAATTTTATAATTTTAAAATAATTTTTCATTTATAGAATCTAATTATTGGACGGTTGTCTTTAATTGATCCCTCCCACTGCTGCAGGGAAGCAGGCAGTGGGGAGGCAGGTAGTATGGGACAGTCAAGGAGCTTGGCCCCTACTTATGCCTCCCCCTATAGCCTCATGTCCATCCTTCCCCATCTCTGCTCCCTGCTTCCCACTCTCCCAGCCTCTGTGCTCCTGTCCCCCTCCCCCAAGACTCTGCTTCATGCAGGCAGACTCCATTCCCATTTTAGCCTGGGATACTGAGCACGGCCCCAGCCCAGCCCTGTAATGTTTCATAGTTTCATAGTAGCTAGGGTCAGGAGGGACCTGAACAGATCATCTAACCTGACCC
>NW_005842826.1:113388-117958 GCF_000455745.1 Alligator sinensis | reverse complement strand
CACCTTTGTATGTATGACAAAGCATGGCTGGCCTTGCTGGCTGCGGTCTGGCATTGGCAGCTCATGTTCATCTTGGAATCAATAATGACTCCGAGATCCCTTTCTGCCTCTGTGCTTTCAGGAGGGGAACTCCCCAGCCTGTATTTATGCTGTGGATTCCTTCTCCCAAGGTGCAGCACCCTGCATTTGTCTACGTTGAATCCCATCCTATTCTCGTCTGCCCACTTTTGTAGTCTGTCTAAATCTAGTTGCAGCCTCTCTCTCCCTTCAAGTGTGTCCACCTCACCCCACATCTTAGTGTCCTCAGCAAACTTGGACAGTGTGCTTTCCACCCCCTTGTCCAAGTCACTGATGAAGATGTTAAACAGTGCAGGCCCGAGGACCGAGCCCTGGGGTACCCCACTGCTCACATCTCGCCAGGTTGAGTACACCCCATCCACCACTACTCTCTGGGTGCACCCCATCAGCCAATTTTTTACCCATCCAACTGTGCAGGCATCAATGCCGCAGTCACTTAATTTATTGATGAGGATGGGGTGAGAGACAGTGTCAAAGGCCTTCTTAAAGTCTAGAAAGACTATGTCCACAGCAACACCATCATCCAAGGATTTAGTTACTTGGTCGTAAAAGGCAATCAGGTTGGTCTGGCAGGACCTGCCTTTGGTGAACCCATGCTGATTGCCCCTGAGCATGATCTCCCCTGCAAGCCCCCCACAGATATGCTTCTTGATGATCCTCTCCAAGAGCTTCCCGAGCACCGAGGTGAGGCTTACAGGCCTATAATTACTTGGGTCCTTCTTCCTCCCTTTCTTAAAAATAGGGCGGTATGTGAGGTATGAGAATGGCTGTAAGGGTGAAAGGAAGCCATTAATAGCCCTTAAGGTGACTGGTGCCCTGGGGCACTGATGGGGCCAAGGGAGGCCCTACTTAGGGCACTGAAGAACAGGACTGGATTCAGGTGGGTACAGGAGGGACCCACTGGCCAAGGCAAGCTAGGGCTTGCTTAGGGACCCTAGGGGACTTCCCTTCTACAAGGCATAGCAGGAAACAGGAAAAGGAAGGGTACCCATGGGAGCTGAGTGGGGCAGGAGCTATGTGGCCACCAGGAGGCCTACATGGGCACCAGGGGGCTCAGTTCTTTTACAATCTATTATAAGAAAGCATGCGTATATGTGTGTGGATTAGATGGTGCCTAGAGGAGGTCTAGTCAGAAAGGTAGTCTTCAAGACTGACCTAAATACAAGCCACTGGAGGAAATGAGCATTATCAAATCAGTCTGTTTAGAAACAGAAGATTAGATTTTGAAGTTCAAAGGGCAGCCCTGAAAAGTACCCAATTCATTTAAGCTTTTGATTTAAAGCCTCATTCTGCATTTTTATTGGTTGCGTTGAAAACAATGGGAGATCTGCCACAGGTCCCAATGGGAGAAGAAATGGAGCCATATTTTTTTTAGATATTAAAGAATTTTTAACAGTATAATATTTTTCTGCATCTTACTGTTGATACATACATCACATGTCAAAGGTAATATTTATGTTGCAAACTGCACAGCCAGGAAAAAAAATAATTCATCACACCTCACCTGCTTTTCTGCCCACTGATCCATCCACTAAGGGACTTACTCTAATATTCCAAATGCCTGCGCAGTATCAAATGGTTACCCACTAAAAATAAAGTAAAATAGTGAAAGAAACATTTTCTCCTCCTCTCCTGCCCTCCAACTCAGAATAATTACACTTCCCCCCAGGCTCCAGACCTGTAAAATTCAGCCTTACATGCTAGCTTTCCCATACAGAAGTATTATTATTTAAATCTGATTTGGTTTATACCATTATGCTATTGTAAAGAACCTAAGTGCTGTGCAGCTTTCAGTTCTATTTTTTACTTCAAATATGCAATATGTTTAAAATTAGTAAAGCTATTTTAGGTCATTTGAGAGGTTTTTATCGTGAACCCTGTGTCATTGGTCTGATGGGAACAAATGCACCTAGGAAGGAACACTAAAGGAGTATGTGATTTCTTTAGTTGTAAGAAAGGAAAAACAGCAGGTACTTACCAGCTAAATAGGAGGAACATTCAGTAATTAGTTAAGAAGCTAGTGTAGGACTGGAGCTGCTTTTTTTTGTCAAATATAAAGGGCAAATTCTAGAAAGGCATTCTGGGGAAAAGGTTCCTAAAAGAGAACACCGATTGGCTATGCAGAATTCAGAGCACAGGATTAGAAAGGATCTTGGATGACTGAGTCTAGTTCCCTGCTACCAAAAACAACCATGTCATATAAGCCCTTTCATAAACCCATCAGTTAGGTTTTTTTGCTTCCACTGCTCCCCTTTGAACCTTATTCCTCTGGTGGTTATAAATCTTCTAATTTCAGGCCTAAATTCATTCATGAACAGGTTATACACTTGCTTGCCTTTGTGCAAACAGTGTTTAGTGTAAATATTTTTTTCACCACTCTCCCATGTTTACCTTTCTGATACATGCACTTCCTCCCTCACCAAAAAGTAGGCTTCCAAAATTGTGATGTGTATCTGAAGCAGGGAAGCTTATAGCATGCCCAGAATACAAGCACACAACTTTGATTCTGGCTCTACTCAAAGTGGTAGACTCAAATGCTTGGCAGCAACAGTGGCATTTCTATTTTGAAAGTTAAGGGAAGCCAAGGGAATCAATTGACTTGAAGGATCATTGCACTTCACAGGTGTTAAGGACCATCTCCTCTTTTTTAATGGCATTGTTATTTTACTAATCAAGATAACTTTTGTTATAAGAATGTTTCTGTCTGCTAGCTATTCCTAATAGCGATCATAGTTCCTCTTAGCTATAGCTCCAGTTTGAATTAATCTGTCTGGCAATCAAAACTAGTACATAGTATTCAGATGGAGTTCCCAGAGGTGGTGCAATCATCTACCCTAGAGGTCTTCAAGAGAAGACTGGACAGCCACCTGGCTGGGGTCACCTGACCCCAGATGTCTTTCCTTCTCATGCAGGGGGCTGGATCCGATGATGTTTTGGGGTCCCTTTCAGCCCTATGATTCTATGATAATGTTACAGGGGTGTAGGTTTTAGCCGTGTTGGTCTAAGGACATAGGCAGACAAGGTTCTTTGGGTGAATCTGATATCTTTTATTAGACCAACTTAAATAGTTGGGAAAAAGCAATTTAGCAAGCTTTGGGTTTAAAAACCCTTCATCAGGCTGATTAATATTTCTTTATCTTTGTTGGAAATACATGTTATTTACTAGAGTCACATTTGCCTGTTTTCATGGTGACATTACTTTGGCAGGGCTTATATTCATCCTGTGGTTGATTAGTAAATCTTGGTCTTTCTCCTGTTTTTTTCTCAGTTGGAGGACTCCTACATTATAGCAGAAAATCTTGTTATTAGTGTGAGAAGATCAAGGATACCTATCCAGAGAAGCTCCCCAGCCAGAGGCGTATGTCCAGCAGTAGCAGCATGGCCGTGCTCCAGAGGGATCATCCGATCCATCCAGGCTCAGCTTTATCATCTCAACAGGTGAGCCGGATTGGCTCAATCAGGGCTCCGGGAGCTATTTTCGGCCCCATACGCCGACAGGAGGGAAGAAGGTAACGAGGAGAAGAGGGGGCCAGCAGAGAGGACAATTGCTCACCTGCCAATCTGGACTGAAGCCCCCAGTAATGGGGAAGCAGACCCACAGGTTCCATAGAGTTCACGGGAGCTCGGGAAAAAACGTTTCCACATTAATTGGCAGCAGCAGATGGTTAATTGAGCTGGCGAGATGCTAATTATCAAAGGAAAAAAAAACACCCAATCATGGCTTCAGTGATTGGGACTTGTGGACTGAATGAGAAGAGGAGGGATAGCAACCACTATGAACCCCGGCACCATGGGGAAAAGTGGATAAATGTACATGTCGGGTCTTGATTTTTTTTAGTTTCATTTGTTTTGCAAGGAGGGTTTGTTTTTTTCCTTTTGCCCATCCTTATATTCTGATGGGGTGGCAGTCAGCTCTGGGTCGGGGAGTCATCACCCCTCTCCAATTCAATCAATTCATCAAGTCTTGGAAGGCAAGAACTGAGAGGAGCACCCATTTAATTGACTGACTGGCATCTGTCCACCATAGGAACAGCAAGTGAATGTCAACAGGACATAGAGGTCCGTGTCTGTACACGGTGATATGCTGACGAACTGGTGCATTGGCTAGGAGTTCCAATAACGGCCAAGTGGAATTCAAAAATGTGGAGGTTTTTGTGGTGGTGGCCACAGCCAGGGCAGATCAGATCCAGCAAACGCTGCATTTGATGGGGCAAGTCCTGCAACAACAGCAACAACAGTCTGCCCATGAGCTCGCCCTGGAAGAAAGCTGGTTACAACAACAGGCATGGCATCAGAGAAATGCCATAGAATTAAAGGTGCCCAAAATGTCTATTCATGGTGATCCTGAGGTGTTTTTGGAAAGCTTTGAGTGGGTGACATTGGCTGTGGGACTGGAAAAATCCCATTGGGCTGGACAGCTGGGAGTGTTGCTAGTAGGAAAGGCCAAAGCAGCCTATGGGGCTATGACGCGGTATGAGGCTATGGACTATCA
>NW_005842826.1:111294-113357 GCF_000455745.1 Alligator sinensis | reverse complement strand
GGAAAGAGAGAAATTTTATATGGACTAGATATTAACCCAGAGACCTACTGGCAGGGTTTCAGAGCTAAAAAGAAGAGAGACGAAAAGGACCCAAGGGCTTTGTTGCAACACTTAGCTGATCTCGTAACAAAGTGGTTGAAGCCTGCAGAAAGTTTGAAGACAGACATCTGCGACAAGATGTTATTAGAACAGTTTCTGACTGACTTAGATAAGAAAACCCGGAGCTGGGTTTGATACCATCGGTCAGTATCTTCAGCCAAGGCACTGCAATTGACAGAAAATTTCAGCAGCGCTCTTGGAGAGAGGCCTCCAGATTGGAATGTGAAGGCAGCCTTGTACCCTAGGTCCCATGAGACCACAAGACTGGGGAATAGAGTGGCCCGAGATTACACAGGACCCAACAACAACCCGGTAATTTGTTTTCAGTGTGGGAAGGTGGAATGCATGTCCTGGGACTGTACTAACTTGATGCCTAAGGTGTTGCACTCTCCATTTGAAGACATGGGAATAACTCTGGGCCTTGGAGAACCCAAAGGGGTGGAATCCATGGACTGTAGTATAGGGAGGGAGATCAAAGGTAGCCCACTGCCCCGACCTGTCATGGAGGCATGAGTCTCAGGAGGCAAAAGGTTTGAAGCAATTGTTGACACCAGATGTGCTCATACATTTATAAAAAACCCATTAGCACCTGACAAGTATGTACAGAAAGCCACCCCTGTCAGAATAAGGTGCATGCACGGGCACGGCATATATTACCCTGGGAGGGGTTACCAGGTCACTGTGTTGAAGACCACTAGAGCAGAGCTTTCCAAACTGTGTGCCGCGACACATTAGTGTGTCGGTGGCAGTGTGTAGGTGTGTCGCGCGAAATGCAGAAAATTTTGCGGAAGGGCACCGCGGAGCTCCCTTACTCGCGTCTGCTTCCCTTGGCCCCTCCCCCGGAACTGAATTACTGTGTCGCGAAATGATGCATGTCTAAAAAGTGTGTCACCAACATGAAAAGTTTGGAAAGCTCTGCACTAGAGAAATGCCGATCGGGGTGGCTCGTGACTTACCAGTACCTGATGATTTTAGGCTGAGACTGGAGGGAAATTTATGAAGTATTAAACATTATAAGAGAGGATAGGATGGGAGAAGCAGGCCTGTTGGGAAGCAAGGAAGATGTTCCAGCCTTGGAAAGTTTTGATGTAGAAGGTTTATCCAGCAATAAGGTGTTCCTAGGGCCCAAGTTGAAGAGAGTAAATTCCGGGCCATAATAGAGACTGAACTGGCTAAGGAGGAAGAGGAGGTGGTGGACCCGGGACACTATGCGAACCTGCCAAGGATTTGAGGTTAGGAGAGGGTTACTTTATTGGATAAAGAAAGTGGTACAAGAAGGGGAGGAGATTCCCCAGCTGTTAATACCACATCAGTTTAGGGCTCCTCTACTAAAGTTGGCCCATGAAAATCCCTTGGGCGGGCATATGGGTTGCAGCAAAACTGAGGCCCATCTAACAAAGCGGTGTTTTTGGCCCAAGATGTATGATCAGGTTGAGAGTTGACATGTCAAAAGGTAAACTGGAACAAGTCAGCCCCAGGCACCATTGCAACCTATGCCCATAACAGACGTACTGTTCTCTTGTATTGCACTTGATGTGGTGGGACCTCTCCCCAAAAGTTCAGCGGGGTATCAATTTTTGTTGGTAATCATAGATTATGCAACCCAGTTCCCAGAGGCAGTCCCCATGCGAGCTGTCAGCAATCCCCAAGTGAGGGATTGGTCATCTTTGGGGCGTGCCCCATTTGACCTGGTATATGGACACTGCCCAAGGGGCTTGCTAGATTTGGTGAGAGAAGGTTGGGAGGAAACACAGCCGAAGGGTGCCAATAATGAGAGAACAGAGACAACACCTGCAGAAGGCAGGGGAGCTATCACAGGAGCACCTGAGGGTGGTGCAGAGGGCTCAAAAGACCACCTACAATAAAAGGACTCAAGAGAGGGATATCTGAGCAGGCCAGAAGGTACTGGTGTAACTCCCAGATGTGGAAAGTAAATTCCTATGGTGTTGGCAAGGCCCCTTCAA
>NW_005842826.1:87718-111284 GCF_000455745.1 Alligator sinensis | reverse complement strand
GTTGATTATGAGGTCTTCAAGCCAGGTCATAAAAAAGAAAAGCAGTTATACCATGTTAATTTACTTAAAGAATATCAGGCAATTCACAAGGAAATTACTAAAATGCTGGAGCAAGGCATCATTCAAGAGTCTCAGAGTCCTTGGCATAGCCCTATTGTGGCAGTGACTAAGCCCGATGGGTTGCTATGACTGTGTGTGGACTTCAGGAAAGTAAATGCTATATCTTGCTTTGACGCCTTTCCTATGCCCTGGATTAGAGAGTTGTTGGAGAAAGTGGGACAGGCTAGATTTATCTCAACCCTGGATTTAGCAAAAGGGTATAGGCAGATACCATTGAGGAGGGAAGATATGGCCAAGACTGTGTTCGGCACTCCGTGAGGCTTGTATGAATTTAGGCAGATGCTTTTGGGTTACACGGGGTGGCAGCTACCTTTCAAAGGCTAATTGAGTGGGTGTTGGCCCCACATCAGCAATACGCAGCTGCCTACATAGATGATATATATATATATATATATATATACACAAGGTTGGGAGGAACACTTAGAAGTGGTAAGGGTGGTCCTACAGGAATTACAGCAACCCGGGCTTACCGCCAACCCAAAGAAGTGTATCTTGGGTAAGACTGAAACAAAGTACTTGGGGTTAATGGAGGCCAAGTGTGTATTCGTCCATTGGCTGACAAGGCGGAGGCCTTGTGACACTATGTCTCACCCGAGTCACAAACAGCTTAGGGCATTCTTAGGTCTTGCTGGGTAATACCGATGATTTATACCCCAGTTTGCAGAAATAACAGCTGCCTTAACTGATTTGTTGGAAGGGAAAGGTAAGGGCCCCCTCAGGTGGGATTTTGTGAGCTAGCAGGCATTCAAGAAGATGAAGAACACTCTATGTCAAGACGCAGTACTGGAAACCCCAGACTTTGAATCACCTTTTATTCTTCAGACGGATGCCTCAGACAGAGCATTAGGCACTGTCCTTTTGCATGAAACTGACGGAATCTCACAACCCATAGCCTATGCCAGCCAGAAGTTAAACCCACAGGAAAGGAGGTATGCTACGGTAGAACATGAATGCTTAGCTATTAAGTGGGGCATTAACTACTTTCGGTATTACCTGCTGGGGCATGAGTTCACCCTGATAACCGACCATGCCCCGCTGAGGTGGCTTAAGACTAAACAGACAGATAATGCACATATTACCTGATGTGCATTGACTCTGCAACCTTTCCACTTTAATATTGAGTATAAACCAGGGAAGACTAATACTGTTGCTGAATTTTTTTCAAGATGCTATGAAGAAGAGCTGTCAGAACAAGACCACTCGGAGGCAGAGTCAGCCCAGTTGTTTCACAGCAAGGATCATCCTAACAGTGAGTTAAAGGGGAAGGTATGTGAGAAGATCAAGGATACCTTCCCAGAAAAACTCCCCAGCCAGAGGGACATCTCCAGCAATAGCAGCATGGCGATGCTCTGGAGGGAGCTTCTGATCTGCCCAGGCTCAGCCTTATCATCTCTCCAGGTGAGCCGGATTGGTTCAATCAAGGCTCCAGGAGCTATTTCCGGCCTGATAAGCTTGCAGGAGGGAGGAAGGTAAAGAGGAGAAGAGGGGGCTGGGAAAAAGGGCAATTGCTCACCTGCCAGTCTGGACTGAAGTCCCCAGGAATGGGGCAGCAGACCCACAGGTTCTATAGAGCTTGGGGGAGCTTGGGAAAAAACGTTTCCATGTTAATTGGCCACAGCGAGCAGTTAATTAAGCCAGCGAGATGCTAAAAAATGTCTTATCATGGCTTCAGTGGTTGGGAACTCCTATTTTTATGTCATCAACACATTTCATTAGCATGCCATTATATGATTGTGCCCAGATCATTAAAGAAATATTAACAGTCCCAAGACTGTTCCTTGAGGGACTCCACTAGTGACTTCTTTACTACTCGAAAGATCCGCTTTCGAGCACCATGAGCAGCCATGTCTTTAACTAGCTTATACCCACTTTCCCAGTTTGTATTTTAGTTTCTATTAGTACATTAGTGCAAGTCACATATGTCATTCCAGTGATGCTTTATTAGAACTGAGATTTATTGTGTTGCCTTTGTCTAGAAAATTAGTGGTTTTATCCACGAAGATAAGACACATATTGCATTCTAACCCATTTTTTATTTACATTCATATAATTAATTATTCTTTTGTTCAAAATTTCTTCTCATGCCTTGCAATCTACTGAGATCAGATTAATGGACTTGCTGTTGCCACAATCAGTTTTTTCCTTCTTTGGGAAAGCACATACTGTGTTTGCTGTTCTCCAATCTTCTATTTTCACCCCTAACTTAATAGATTTATTAATCATATTTGCTACCTGAAATGCAATTTCATGTGACACTTCCTTCAGAATTCTGGGATGGAGATTATCCAGTCCACCCTTGACTGAGTGCATTGAGATTATTGAGTTTTCCTTCTACTTCAGTTGTCATAATTTCTATTTCTGTATCCTCATTCCCATTACCCACCGTGTCTTTGCTTCCATATTAAAAAGTGAGGCTCACTATTGAAAAATGAGGTTCATTTCTAGATGATCTTTAATCTTTACCCCATCTTTACTCCATAGTGTCCCATTTCTTCTTTTCATATATATGGCTAAAGCAGCTTGGATTTTAATTGCTTTAATAGCAACTAGATGTTTTCTAGGGACAGCAGTTGTGAGGAAATAGCTACTAAGTGCTGGAATCATCGCTATTAGTGATAGTGATTACCAGGGATTGTGGTTTTCTCTGATTTAAAAAAAATCCTCAATTTTCGGTTTAAAAAAAGTAACCCCAAATCCACATTTTTCCATGATTTAAATGAAACATCACTAATATATAGATCTATGTATAGTGACATTTCATTTTAATCATGGAAATATGTGGATTTGGGGTTACTTATTTTTTACCACAAATTGGGTTTTTTTTTAAATCAGACAAAACCAGGATCCCTGGTGGTTACATTATTATATAGCAGACTTCAAAAAGTAATTTCTGATAGTTGTCTAGGTATTATACCAAGTTTGGGCACAGCAGATATCAAGAAGTGCTCTTATGTTGTATAAATTGGTCATTTATTTACATCACAATTTACCTCTGCCCGTGGATAATAAAATGAGTTAAACCGATTTTAGGAGTATGTTTATAATATGTACTGCTTTCTTCTACACTAATTATTGAAGGAAAAGTGACTATTCAAATAATATATTCCTAATAGCCTCTATTAATAGAAATAATGGATACATTGCACTCTGAGACCGTGATCCTGTAACCATTATAAATGTGAGCATAGTCATATGAATAGTAATTCCCAGTGAAATCAATGAGACTACATGGGATTGAGGTTTTACTGCCTTTATCTAGGTGATACAATTATTATCAGAATATATACACATTTAAAGTTTTTCCACGTTTTTAGATGTTCAACAGATTTTTAATGCATCCTTAATTTATATTGCCCATGTTATAATCTCAATCTGCTTCAATGCTGCTGACTGATCACTGAGCATACCTAAATCTTGATAGCTACAGCTGTGGGTAGTTGAATGTATGGTGGTATTTGTGTTGGGCCTAATTCTGCTCTTGTTTGAGCAGGGTTATTGGAGTGAGTAAATTCTACTGGGTGTGTCTACATGTGCAATTAATGCAATCTGAGCCAGAGTAAACTAATCCCAGCATCCCTGCCTACATGTGCATTTAAGCACAGTACTTTACTGTGCTGCTGTCTACCACTTGTATACGACAGAACTACCCAGCAGGACAGTAAATTAATCTACTGCACCCTAATTGCCATGCACATGTATACGGTGATGCTTTACTGTGCAGTCAATTAGTCTGCTGTGCAGTAAAGCATCTCATGTAGACACACCCACTGAGTGACACTGGGCACATCTACATGTTCAATTAATGCACCTGAATTTACTACACAGTACATTCAGGTGCATTAAACTGTGCTCAGGTACATGTCTACATGTGCAGCTGGGTTGGGAGCATATGAGCCCAACAGAAGCAGTGTAATTCAGGGGTGCTCCGGCCCTACTCTTCCCCCTACAGAAGCCAGGGAAAGCTCCAGGATCCCCCAGGTGCCATCTCTGGGCTGGCAGGGGGCACTGGGGGTGGCCCCAGGCTGCTGCGGGGGCCAGGAGCAGCCCTGGGGTGACAGGGACACAGAGGTCTAGCCCCAAGCTCTGGGGGTGGGTCAGGGGGAAGTTTCCTCAGCTCCAGGGGCACTCTAAGGTGTGTGGAGCTCAGGGCTAAGCTAAGCAGTAGTTGTGGCTCCCTGCTACCTGGGCTGACTGGGAGTAATTTGCTCCCAGGTCAGCATCTATACATTAGTTTAAAGTGCTATTTTCTAGTACCTGTTTCTGTCACTAATAGTAAACAGCACTTTAAATTAATCTACTGCACAGTAATTGTTGTGCACATGTAGACACTAATGCTTTGGAGTACTTTAATGTGCAATAAAGCACATGTAGATGCACCCAGTAAACATTGCTAAGATATCACTATAACTAAGCGTAAAATAAAAAATATGGAGTGGCAAGCAGTCCAGGATTTTTGTAGTGACTAATGGTTCTGAGCACCCAATCTGAGATCCCTTAGAAGTCCTGCTTTTGAGGGCTGGGTGCTCAATACTTTCTGAAAAACAAGTCCCTATAAGGTGCCTTGAGTTAGGAACATTGGAAAATAGAATGGGAAGAGCCATACTGAGCTATCAAGGCTATTCCCTTGCATTCACATTTGTCCATACCAGCCCAAACCAGTTGTCCATACTAGTTGAGACTGGGCACATCTACACATGCAGTAATGTGATTTAGTTAATATGCATTAAATCTAGTACCTCCGGGTACTTTTACACATACTCCAGAGGTGGGGAGGTAAGCTGTAGCAACAAGCTCAGGTAGGCTGCAGCTTGTGTTCAACAAGCTTTAGTTCAAGTGTGCCCACCGCCATTTTGAAGTGCAGGGACACTGATACATGAGACACAGGAGGCTGCCAGAGCACTGTATTTACCATGCTCCAGCAGATTCAATTAATCGAGTCTATGATGTGCTGTAATTACAACGCACTGAAGCAGCTTCCACACTCATGTACAAACACCCTCCATTCTGAGTGATAGCTAGAAAATAATATGTAGAGGTTTGCTTTTAGGAATCGGCTTGTAGTTAAAATACATACTGTATTAGAACAATAGTTTAGGAGAGTGGCAAGGGTTAATTGATTTCTAAAAGCCTGGTTGTCATACAGTTTCACAACCGTCAAGGCAGACAGGGTGTCTAAGGCCAATAGATATACACATCCTGGGAAACTGAAAACATCCAAACATTATTTTCATAATAGAGATATGCCTGGCTATGTCTGCATTACCGTCTTTTATGCAGAAGGTCAGTTATGAGCTGCTGTGGTCCTGTGACAAGCTCAAATGTCTGAGTGCATGGAGCAAGCTGCAATCAGCTTGGGATATGCTCAGTAATGTAAAACCCAAGCTTGATAAGAGCAAGCATAAGGGGGCTTCATTGCATTTTGCTGGCATGTAAATCTTTGCATGTCCAGGCTGCAAGAAGAATTGTCTGAGGAAGTGTTAAGGATGTGGAGAGATGGCAGGTGCAGGCACAGGTGCAGGTTCAGGCGCAGGCTCAATCTATGGTGAGTCAGACTCTGGATAAGATGGTGGAGGTTCAGGCTGCGATGAGGGAAGTAGATGAGAAGGATCTGGAATATCGTCCAGTAAAGAAGGAGCTGCAGGCTTGGAAGGCCAGGACACTGGAATCCAGGGCAGGGATATAACAGGTCTTTAAGGAGATGCAGGAGATAGCTCATGAGAAGGTGAGCCACCTGAAGTGCTGCTAGGAAACAGGGATACAGGTTGTACCCATGTCAGTCTGCAGGCAAAAGTAATCAGAACTCTTGGGGAGGTGATATCTTTTATTAGACCAACTAGATAGTTGCAAAAAAAAAAATCTTTATTTGCAAGCTTTTCTTTATTTGCAAATTTTTATTAGACCAACTAGATAGTTGCTCAAAAGCTTGCAAATAAAGGTGGATTTTTTTTCCAACTTTCTAGTTAGGCTAATAAAAGATATCACTTCCCCAAGAGTTCTGATTACCAGGAAATAGGGAAAATCAGGAGACAGTTGTCAGGAGCTCAGGGAATTCCCTGAAGATGATCCTGAGCTGTTTCCCCCGCCCTATGATCTCTCCTCAGGGTACTGGGACATCCTTGATCTAGACAGTGATGTTCCCATGGATAAGAGATGTCACAAAGCAGCACTGACTCCATCTGCATCTCCAGAGCCCATAGCATCAGTGGTAACATTGTATACCACTGTCATCATCACAGGAGGGAGAGGGGAAGGGCAGCAACAGCCCACTATCCAATGAATGGAAGTAAAACCCTATTCACCAGAGTAGCCCCAGGCAATGTGGAAATCTTTGGTCTGGTCAATAGGAAAACTGTAGTCGGGTGGCTGGCAGCAGTAGCATTCAATCTGGTATCTCATGATCACCTCTTGACAAAACTGTCTAACTGTGGCCTTGACCTCACCACAATCTGCTGGCTGGGGAATTGGCTCTGCGGTAGGACCCAGAGGGTGGTGGTTAACAGAAGTCAATTGTCATGGTACACTGTGACCAGTGGGGTCCCTCAAGGCTCTGTCCTTGGGCCTATACTTTTTAATATCTTCATCAATGATGTAGACATTGGTGTCAGAAGCGGGCTGGCCAAGTTCGCCGATGACACCAAACTCTGGGGTAAAGCATCCACACCTGAGGACAGGAGGGTGATACAGGCAGATCTTGACAGGCTCATGAAATGGGTGGATGAGAACCTGATGGTGTTTAACACTGAAAAATGCTAGGTTCTCCATCTTGAGAGGAAAAACCTGCAGCATCCTTATAGGCTCAGCAGTGCTATGCTGGTTAGCACTACAGATGAAAGGGACTTGGGGGTCATGATTGACCACAAGATGAACACGAGCTTTCAATTTGATGCTGTGGCTAATAAAGCAAGCAAAATGCTGGCTTGCATCCATAGATGCTTCTCAAGCAAATCCCAAGACATCATTCTCCCATTGTACTCGGCCTTGGTGAGGCCTCAGCTGGAGTACTGCATGCAGTTTTGGAATCCACAATTCAAAAAGGATGTGGAGAAGCTTAAGGGAGTGCAGAGGAGAGCCATGCGCATGATCAGAGGTCAGGAAAACAGACCTTATGATGAGAGGCTGAGAGCCATGGGACTCTTCAGCCTCAGCAGTGCAGGCTCAGGGGTGATCTGGTGGACACCTATAAGTTTATCAGGGATGTTCACCAGTATCTGGGGGAATGTCTGTTCACCAGAATGCCCCAAGGGATGACAAGATCAAACGGTCACAAACTCAGCCGAGAGCGATTCAGGCTGGACATAAGGAAGACCTTCTTTACTGTCCAAGCCCCCAAGGTTTGGAACAGACTGCCGCCGGAGGTGGTTCAAGCACCCACTTTGAACACCTTTAAGACACATTTGGATGTTTATCTTGCTGGGATCCTATGATCCCTGCTGGCTTCCTGCCCCTGGGGCAGGGGGCTAGACTCGATGATCCTTCGGGGTCCCTTCCAGCCTGAATGTCTATAAATCTATGAATCTATGAATCCCTGCCTGCCAACTTGAGTGAAGACCTGATTGCTTTGCTCAGGGAATGCATAACCAAGGGTGATTTGAGGACCTTTCCCAGTGATGCCAAGTGTGGGGTATGGAGAAATATGGCTGACCTGTACAGGGATGTGTTGATGGTGTACTTTCTGGATGAAAGCTTGCTAGCTAGGTTCCACAATAAGGTGCAAAAAGAAGGAGAGAGACCTGAGGTGTATGCAGAGAGAAAGAAGATTCTGAATGTGGCAGCTGGAATAGCAGGACAGCCACTGTATAGTTATGATGTGCCAAGGAATAATTATTGAGGGGCGTTCTGCCAGAGTTACGGCTGGCTGCTCAAGGAACTGATGCCCAACTTCCATTGAGCTGAATAGAACACCAGTTAGCAGATGCTTGTAATCTTGTATCCTGGATTTTTGGGAAGTCAAGGCAGAGAAGAAAGGTTGCAGCCATAGCAGGTGGTAGTGATAGAGGTTAGCATGGAAGATCTCCAGGGAGATGGCTGGATGACCCCGAGAGGCTGGTTGTTGAAATATGAGAATAGGGATGATATCGATGGAAAACTGACTGCTGATTTATCGTGCAGGATCGCAGCTCACAGGGACAAGGAGAAGAAGAGAAGGGAAGGGGAAGTGGAAAGCCCCTGCCCTGGGGTTTTCTAGTAGGGATGCCCCATCACTCTGGTCTCATTCCCTGAAATTGTGGCACCCATTAAAATAGATCAGTGCAGATGGCCAGTGGTTACGATCTTGTGGGAAAATGACAATGGTGCAACAGGGGTTCAGTCAATGCTAGTGGATATAGGCACCTCAGTGTCACTTTTGAGTTTGGAATTTGAAGCACCAAAGCTGACTGCTGAATCTGGGATATTGGACAGCTTTAATGGGAAGAAAAGTATGACCCCCCTGAGAGGTCAAATTGAATTTGGAATTCAGGAGAGTCCCTTGCATGAGGAAGAGAGATTTGCAATAGCAAAACTGAGGTAGGCAGAGATGCTAGGTATTGCTACACTACAGAAATTGTCTGTGAGAATAAGATTGGCTAACTGGGATCTTTAAAAAAGTATAAAGCCCTGACTCTGATACAGGAGTAGTGATTGAAGCAGCACATTGGAAGTGCCGGGGGACTGGAGTCCTTCTGTATGGGATCTGGCACAGTAGGTCCAGTAAGTCTGGGCACAAAGTAAGAGTGTGGTATGATTCAGGCATTAGAAAAGGTAGAAGGAGGGTATCTAGCCCCTAAACAGCAGTACATGTTCCCAAAGGAAGCAGTCAGTGGTATCAGGAAAGTCACTGATGGTCTGACTGAGTAAGAAGTGCTGGTTGAAAAGCTATGCAGAAATAATCGTCCCATCTGACCAGTGCAGAAAAGTGACTGAAAAACCTGGTGGCTAATTGTGGACTATCAGGCTCTCAATAAGGTGATACCACCCTGAGCACCCATGGTAGCCAAATTCCCAGAGATTATAGCAACCATCAGTAAAAGGTCAAAGTAGTTCTCAGTACTGAACTTGTCTAATGCATCCTTTGCAATCCCACTGCACCCTGATTCTTGTATAAGTTTGCCTTTACTTTTCAAGGTACACAGTACACCTTCACTGGGGTTGGCAGGTGGCATCACTAACTTCAGTGCCAGGTCTGCCCAGCCATTAGGGGGCCGGCCTGAGCCCAGTCCAGGGCTCCTGGTTGGGCACTTCTCCTGCCCAAGCCTGGGCTGCTGTGTCAGCCTCTAGCTACAGGCTATAAAAGCCAACAGCCATTTTGTGTCCTGGGGCACACTTCACAGGACCTTTCAGCACTGACAATCCTGTGTGCTCCCTAGACAGGACTCAGGCTGGGATCTCCCCAGGGCTGCTCCCTGACTGTCTTTGGCTGTCGGGTCAGCACCTACTCCCTGCTGCTACTCACTCCCAACACTATCTCTTGTGTTTGCAGGTCCTGTGCCACATTTGCCTGATTGGTAAACATGAAATGCTACAGCATGATCACTCGTTCTTCCTTCCTCCGCCATCAGATCAAGTTAAAACCAAGCAGAAATACTGCATCAAGGAACTAGCAAAGTTCAGTAGTAATTACCAGGGCTCCTGGTTTTCTCTGATAAAAAAAAAAGTCCCCAATTTTCAGATTCCAATAGGTAGAAACAAAATGTACATGAAGAAAGCAAAATGAGATGCACACAAGAAAATTGAGTATGCAAAACAAGAACATCAAGTTTGAAAAGAGTAGTTTATTTTTATTTTATACTGTCATGTAAGAGGCAATGCTATGCAAACTAAACACCCCTTGATATATACTTAAAGGCTATTGAATGTTTTAAAAAAAAATACACTAAAGCATTTAAAAAGTATCAGATAAACATATGTTTTTGGAGAACTGTGACTGCAATAAAGAGCCGTGAAAACTGAACAAGGATCTATCTGTGGTTTCAAAATAGAAAGCTTCAATAAAGTACAACATTGTCTCTTGTTAAAATCATGCAAAGATTGTTGCATAAGAAAATTCATTAATTTAATTATGGAAAAGAAGGAATACTTGTGACCTTTTAAAGTAATTATAAATTTTGATGAACTACTAGTTTTTTTTTCAAGGGATAATGAGGTAACTTTTCTCTGTGGCTGTAAGGGACTAGGAGTAATGGTTTCAAGATGCAGCCAGAGAAATTTAAACTGGAGAATAGGGGGAACGTTCAGACTATGAGGGTGGTCAAATATTGGAACAGGCTACCTAAAAAAACCAGCAGAATTTCTATCCTTGGAAGTTTTCAAGAGCAAGTTAGACAGATACTTGGCTGGGATGGTTTAGTTAGGAATGATCCTGCTTTGAGTAAGGGGCTGAATTAGGTGACCGTGCAAGGTCCTTCCAGCCCTACTTTCCTATGATCTTATGAACTTCAAAGAATTTATAACCTTTTTATATTTTGGTATGCTTAGTTTTTGTTTCATTGGGCCTTAACACCACAAATTTTGTAGCACTGCATACAGGTACAGGAGTATCCAATGGCACACCCCTTTGCATAGTTAGGATTATATGGCATCTATCTTACAAAAGGGCTGAGTTGATAATATCTGATTTGGCCTATTGCTTTATCATGTCAGATCAGCAATATGATAAGCAAGAGAGCAATATGCAGTTCATCATGGTTAGAGCTGGTCAGAAATTTTTCAATTAAACATTTTTCTTTTCAGAAAATGCTAATATATCAGCATCGAAGCTAGTCCCACAAAAGGGCCTGCTTCGGCACACTTTTCATTTCAAAGCCATTTGAGAGCGTAAAGTTTCAAAACTGTCACACTGTCCTATGCTGACATTTTCTAAATGACTTAGATCCATCAACATTTCAAAACACTCCTTCCCTTAAAATAATCCAAATTAAATTGAAATTTCCTTGCAATCTAGTTTTATCTGCCTTCTTCCACAACTCTTGCTACTTCAGGCATTAATGAACTTGCCTTCATCCAACTTCAAAATGATTGTTCTTCCTGGCAGTAACCCAGCCAAACCATTCCACCCTAGCAGGCAGCTGCCTGACAGTAATCAGCCCTCATGTTGTAGTAATACCTGCTACCACAGGGGAAGGGAACATACGGCCTGTGGGTTGAATCTGGTCCTTGGAGTCACTGGATCCAGCTCACAAAGATAGAGGGCTTTGCCTCTACTTGCACCTATGTTCAGGTTGAGCAGTGAGGAGTTGTGCTAGGGCCATGCAACTGGAATTTGCCCCTGCATCACTGCCATTTCTCCCTGCCCCCTGCAGTGCCATAGCAACAAAGCTTAGCACCCAGGGAAAACCCTGCAGTGGCAGCCTGCCCTCACCCCACGCACAGGTCCAGGGGGCACATGCCCCCCCATACTTACCTGGGAGTGCATGCAGTGGTGGGAGCCACCCTTCCCCCATCCTCATGCCCCCCCAAACAAGCCACTCGCAGCTCCATCCCGAACCCTGCCCAGGCTGGGCAGCACCAGTTGTCATCCCTTCACTTTAGCGCCTGGGGGGGTTGCTCTGCTCCCCCCTCCTTGCTATAGCATTGGCCCCCTGAACCCCAGATGCAGCATGGGTGCACCTTCCAACCAATGGGCAACTGAGCTGAGTCTGTCCAGCTTCCAGCTGCACCCACACTGCAGCCTGGGGGCAAGGAAAAGTGGTGGCAGTGGGGAGACAGCTTCCAGGTTCCCCACCAGCTGGAAGCTGCACCTGTGCTGCAGCCAGAGAGTGGGGGCTGAGAGAAACAATGTCAGTGCCTGGCCCCAGCATGAACACAGGCAACACTTCCCTTTCCCTCACCACTGCACTTCTCGTATGCCATCAGAGCAACCCATCCTGCACTGGGCTGGGGCTGGGTTGTTCTGGCTGATAAAGGTTGCTGGCCCCTGTGCTACAGTGTGCTCTTTGGACTTACCTCTGGGCTTGAGCTGCCCATGGCTAGAGGACTTGAATCCAAATATCCTGGCTTATTTTTTATATTTTTAATTCACCCTTGGTTGTCAGAAATGGCCTGTCAAGTTCTAAATAGGATCATTTTCTCTGGGCACTCTAGAATCAGATGCATCAATAACATAAACAGAGGTTAAATTACATCTATGTCTGTATTCCACTTGTGAAATTTTAAAAGTAACAGAAAACTGTAGATAATGTTCCACAACTCTGTTTCTTATTTAGGTCTTTCTTATTTAGGTCTTTGGTAGCAATTCAGCAAACCTAAAATATCAAATGTATTATTTTAATGAAAATTTCAGACAAAAATGCAGCTATAACTATGACAACCCTCTTTATACAGGATTTCTAGACATAGTGAAATTTAGTGAAATGTCCTATTATGGTTGGCTCCAAAAAACAAGTTTTCCCATGTCTTTTCATCAATTAACATAAATGCTAGGTAATTGTTTTACTGTGGTAAAAATCAAGTTGCGCTATATAAAAGACAGGTCTTTTTTCTCATTCAACAGTCAGTCATGAGCAGGGATCCCTGGTTTTCTCTAATAAAAAAAATCCCCAATTTTTGGATTGAAAAATGTAACCCAAAATCCACATTCTGATTAAAATGAAACACCACCAATATATATATAGTGGCATTTCATTTTGATCATGGAAAAATGTGGATTTGGGGTTACTTTTTTAATCCAAAAATTGGGGATTTTTTTATCAGAGAAAACCAGGATCCCTGGTCATGAGTATGGAGTTTAACACATACAACTTACCTCTTTTCTTTCCCCTCAGCTGTCCCATACTTCTCCTGAAGATTCAGATGATATTGTTAGGGTTGATTGTAAAATAACTGTCAAAAGAATCCTTGTCTAACTGGTTGCATTCCAGGATTCCTGGATTCATTCTGGAATCATCATCACCTAACTGCCTCCCTCCCTAACTGACAGCTGTTGTACTCCTTTGATCCATGCTGATCTCCATTAGCACCAATGGCCGCGTTACCTTTGTCCCTTCTTGGTCACTAGGGGAGAAAGAAAAAAGCAGCTATCTTGATATTTCCTCTAATAAATATTTATTTGACTTCTGTCAGAATTCTGTACTTCTCTGCATGCATGTCTACGTATCTATATATACAATGTATATTCTATGTAATCAAATTAAGTTTGAACTACATATAATAATAATTTTAGAATATTCTTTGCTGCCTTTTCACTGCCTACATTATCTTGCCAAGTGACCAGTCATGCCCTACTGCCATGCCCTTTCATCCTACCCTTATTCTGCCTCTTTTTTTTGTTCTCAACTTCTTTTATTGTTATATGTAGTTCCAATACTACAAATATTATGTCATGTATACTTCTGCATAGATGGGTACTTCCAGTAACATCCCATGCATAACGCATAAAAGTTCAAAGACCTTAATCTGTAAAACTGGGTGCAGAGACTGCCTCTGCTATGGATGTGGTTGGTGCCCAATGCAAAGAAAGTGTTATGGCACTACAAATAAAGAATACAAGGTGTAGGCCCATTTCTGGATGTTCTATAAATAATAATGATCATTATTATTTCTTTATAGCATCCTCAGCCTGAGAGGAGGAAATACTGTATCTTTCAAAGCAGCATTAGACAATATTGGAGAAACAAGAGATTTCTGAAATAATGCAAATGGAAAAATCAGCAACATCTATTTTAACCAGCTTAGCCAGATATAGGCTCAACATCTCACATACGTGTAAAGATTAGCAACAGATTATTACTTTAAAATTCTAACTTTCTATAAGTTGCTATAATTACTAGAATTATGCTTGGCAGAATAACTATGCAGTTATTAAAACACCTTCACAACAGAGCTCTGCAAAAATCCTTTACAGTTCAGCAAACTAAAATCTAGATCCATTTTCAAATTCAAGCCTGTGAAAAAACACTTCTAATTTCTAGCATCATGTCCTCTATTGCACAAAAGAATGATGCTGTGTATTGGGCACACTACAATTAAAATTTATACTTAAAGTGTAACCCCCAAAATATAGTTCCTACTGTCTAAATATGACCTTCAAATAAGTTAAATAAATTACCTCATCCAATGCCTTTTGACCATAAAGGGGCCAGAGGTCACATAAATGGTCACAGATATCAAAATCAAGATTCTTGCATCCTCCACAAAATTCATGTGAAGGCTACATTGCATTAAAAGCAAATCAGAGAAGTCCCTGATAAATAAGAGTAGGCTGTGAGTTAATAATCTGACCACATCTGAGATCAGCCCTTATCAGGTATCCTGGTTTTCTCTGATTTTAAAAAATGCCCAATTTTCAGATGAATAAAAGTAACCCCAAATCCATATTTTTCCATGATTAAAATGAAACACCACTATATATATTTATATATTAGTGGTGTCTCATTTTAATCACAGAAAAATGTGGATTTGGGGTTACTGTTTTACCCAAAAATTGGGATTTTTTTTTTATTGGAGAATAAGGTCCAATCATGACAAAATGTTGAGGAACAAAAGTTGTGTGATGGACAGTCAATTAGGATGAGTAAGGAAGGGTGTTTGGGAAAGATGGCAAAAAAAAAATCCTAGGTTTAGATTACCTCATGTCATGATCCTGTGGACAACAGTAGAGAAGTGGGCAGACCCACGAACTAAGGTGGTAGGATGCCCACCACCCAAATTCAGGGCACGACATGCTGGGGAACTGACCGGGACAACCAGCCAGTGGAGACAGAAGCCTGGAGGTGGCAGAGAGAGGGAGAGTGAGGAAGCAGCTGCTACAGGGGTCTTAAAGGGGTCCTACCCCTTCGATGTCAATTTTATTTTTCCTTTTCTTCTTTCTTCTTTTTTCCTTTCTTCTCTTTTCCCCTCTCCTTTTTTTTTGTTGGTGGAACTGGGTTCCCCACCCATCGTACTGGGGAGGTAAAAGTCCCTCTGCTGGGGAAGGCACATTGACCCTGACCCAGAGGTCCTAGCTAGGGCAGGGTAACAACCCCAGTAAAACTGATTTAAGTTAATTACTCCATGGACCTTGAATGGATTGATATAAATGGTTTTTCCATGCACCAGAGGAGAAATTGATTTAAGTTGCTCATTTTCTGGATCTTAAATGGACTGATATGAATTGATTGACCTACACACTGGAGAGAAATTGACTTAAGCTGATTGTTGTATGAGCTCTTACATGACCCGATCCGAGAGGCTTGATCCATAAACATGTAAGGAGCTGATTTATGTCATGGCCCTAAGGAACTTGGAGGAATTAATTCGAATTTAAGCACCCCTCCATTCAGTAAGCCAGTGAAGTATGGCTAATTGGCTAGCAGCTCAGCCAGTCTATGCAAGATTAAGATGCGGGCATCTATCATCTGTCAGATGTGGAATGTAAGGGGAGGAGTGGGGACAAGCAGAGCCCCAGGGGATTCAGGGCACAGTGCAGGCCAGTGGCTGCAGGCAGCTGGCGTCAGCCAGTCCTGGGGCTGCTGCAGCAGGGGCTGGGGTGAGTGGGGACAAGTTGTGCCACACCCCAGGGCTCCACTTCTCCCCACTCACCCCAGCCCCTGCTGTAACAGAGCCAGGAGCAGCTGACACCACCTGCCTGCACCACGGCACAGCGCAGCTCAGGGGCTGGGGTGAATAGAGACAGGCAGAGCCCAGGGGGTTTGGGGCACGGGGCAGCCCAGTGGCTGCAGGCAGCTAGCATCAGCTGTTTCTGGGGCCATTGCAGCAGGGGCTGGGGTGAGTGGGGAGAAGTGGAGGCCTGGGGCTGCAGCAGGTAGCAAAGCAGAGGGAACTGTAAGTGGGTGTGGGGTGCAGGGGCATGGCTCTTGCTGCTAGGTGCACCCCAGGAGGGCTGTGAGCTGTGAGGCTGCACTGGGCTCTTCCTGGCACTCAGCATCAGCACTGGACAGGCAGGTTGGGGGGGGCTATGGCAAATTTTGAGGTAGCAGCAGCCCCACCTCCCAGCACCACCACCTGCTCCGAGCACGGTGCCGCCACCGGCCCCAGCCTGAAGTGGCAGTAGTAAAAGTGTTGGGAGTTTGTTTAAGTCTGGGTGTGGGCAACTGATCATCAGTCTGATTTAGAGTTCAGGATTGTGAGGAAAAGAATGATGGAGAGCAGCAGGATAAGGACTCTGAACTTCAGAAAAGCAGACTTTGACTCGCCCAGGTAGTCTGAGGGGGAGAGAAGTCCAGGAGTGCTGGCTATACTTTAAAGAAGCCTTACTGAGAACACAGGAATAAACCATCCTGATGCACAGGAAGACTGGCAAGTATGGCAGACAACCAGCTTGGCTTAGCAGGGAACTCTTCAGTAAACTAAATCACAAAAAGGAAGCTTATAAGAAGTGGAAACTTAGACAAACAGGTAGGGAGGAGTATAAAAACATTACTCGGACATGCAGGGATGAAGTCAGGAAGGCCAAAGCTCAGCTGGAGTTGCAGCTAGCAAGGGATGTGAAGGGTAACAAGAAGGGTTTTTACAAGTATGCCAGCAGCAAGAGGAGGGTCAGCAAAAGTGTGGGTCCCAAAGGGAGACAACCTTGTGACAGAGGATACACAAAAGACTGAAGTACTTAACACCTTTTTCACCTCAGTCTTCACAGGCAAGGTCAGCTCCCAGGTTACTGCACTGGGCAGCACAGTTAGGGGAAGAAGTGAGCAGGCAACAGTAGCAAAAGAACAGGTTAGGGACTATTTAGAAAAGCTGGACATGTACAAGTCCATGGGGCTGGATGGGATGCACCCAAAGGTGCTGAGAGTGTTGGCTGATGTGGCTGCAGAGCCACTCACCATCATATTTGAAAATACATAGTGATAAGGAGAGGTCCAAGATGACTGGAAAAGGGCAAACATAGTGCCCATATTTAAGAAAGGGAAAAAGGAGGATCCAGGGAACCACAGACCAGTCAGCCTCACCTCAGTCCCTGGAAAAATCGTGAAGTAGATCCTCAAAGAATCCATTTCTAAGCACTTGGAGGAGAACAAGCTGATTAACGGGAATCCTAGTTTTCTCTGATACAATAATCCCCAATTTTGGGATTAGAAAAATAACCCAAAATCCACATTTTTCCACGATTAAAATGAAACACCACTATATATCTATATATCTAAATCTATCTATATATCTTTCTATATATATCTATCTATCTATAGAGAGATAGATAGATGGATGGTATTTCATTTTAATCATGGACAAATGTGGGTTTGGGTTTACTTTTTTAATCCAAAATTGTGGATTTTTTTATCAGAGAAAACAAGGGTCCCTGGTGATTGGGAACTGACAGTCAGCATGGATTCACCAAGGGCAAGTCATGCCTGACCAGCCTGATGCCTTCTATGATAAGATGACTGACTCTGTGGATGTGGGGAGACCAGTGGATGTGATATAACTCAATTTAGCAAGGCTTTTGATACAGTCTCCCACAACATTCTCACAGACAAACTAAGGAAGTACAGGTTGGATGAATGGACTATAAGGTGGATAGAAAACTGACTGAAGCATTGAGCTCAGAGGATAGTAACCAAAAGAGATCCTAGTTATCTCTGATAAAAAAAAATCCCCATTTTTCAAATTAAAAAAAATAACTAAAAATCCACATTTTTCCATGATTTAAATGAAACACCACTATATATATATAGTATATATATATAGTGGTGTTATATATATATATATATATATAGTGGTGTTATATATATATATATATACAATATATTATATTATATATAATATATATATAAATATATATATTTATATATTAGTGGTGTTTCATTTTAGTCATGGAAAAATGTGGATCCACATCCAAAAATGTGGTTACACAGAAAGGTTGTAGAATCTCCATCCGTGGAGGTTTTTAAGACCCGGCTAGACAAAGCTTTGTCTAGGATGATATACTTGGGATTGGTCCTTCTTTGAGCAGGGGGTTGGACTAGATGACCTCCTAAGGTCCCTTCCAATCCTAATTTTCTATGAGTCTATGATTCTATGTATAGTTAAAGCTAGACAAATTTCTATTAGAAAGTAGGTTCCTGTTAACAATGTGTATGATTAAACATTTGAATAACTTTCTAAGAGTCATGAATTGGGAATGCCATTGGAAAATTTTAAATCAAAATTCAATGTCTTTTTCCCAAAAAGATATGCTTTAGTTCAATCTGGAATTAATTCAAAATTCTGTGGCCTGTGTTCTGCAAGAGGTCAGGATAGATTATCACAAGATTCTTTCTGGTTATAATCTAACATGTTATTAATTATAATCTAACATGTTATAATACTTATTGCATACCAATGCCTCCAAATGAACAGTAGTTACAATTAATAATGTTTTTAGTTGTTACCATGAACTTAAACCTGAAGGATTGGAAATACCATAGAAAAATGCAAAGGATCAAAAAATTGCCGTGTCACTTAATATTTAGTCCCAAATTATTTTATCAAATAAACAAGCCAGACTTCATCAGCTAGCACTGCACTAAAAAAAGTACTGTTCAAAAGGCAATGAGAATAAGCAAAAAATGGATCACATGTACCTGATGATGGCTTTGGCTTTACTGATACATTTATGCTAAGGGGAAACTTGCCACAATCAAGTAAGGATTTTCTTGATAATAAGATGCAGGTGACATTATTGCAAATAGCTGGAAATCTAAGTTAATATTTTTTCCTTTACCTGAGTGTAGATCAAACATTCACAGTGGAAGCACTGCTCATGGTCCCATGTTAAGGATGGAATTGGCTTTGCATTTAAAGTGATGATTAAATAACAAGAATGCATATATAGAACAACTTAACCTTCCCAAAATTACAGCACTTACTCTTTGAGTACAGACCTGATTTTCTGAGAATATACCAGGCCAGTAGTTAGTAAGTATAGAAATTAAAATATTTTTAAAAGAGCCCCTAAAGAAATTTAGCACCATATGTCAAACTTCCTTCCTCTATAGGCTCTTAATAATACAAAATACATGTTACAATTTTACATTACAGTTAAAGTTTTCTGAAAAATTGTGCCCTAATTTACTTTGCTTACATTATTGTTATTTGTGATCACTTCCATTATTTTTCAGAGCAGAAAGTTCATGGGGGGAGGCTTGTTTTGGTTTTTTTTGTTTGTGGGGGGAGGTTAGCAAGGACTGAAACATTTCACTTAGACCTGCCCTGTTTCAAAATGGCTGTGATCTTCCACTATTCATGCCTACACTTAAATAACCACTCAGAATGGTCTTTTGTTCTTATTACTCTTCATAGATTTCATAGACATTAGGGCTGGAAGGGACCTCGGAAGATCATCTAGTCCACCCCCTGCCCCAGGGGCAGGAAGCCAGCAGGGATCATAGGATCCCAGCAAGATAAATATCCAATTGTCTCTTGAAGGTGTTCAAAGTAGGTGCTTGAAACACCTCTGGCAGCAGTCTATTCCAAACCTTGGGGGCTTGGACAGTAAAGAAGTTCTTCCTTATGTCCATCCTGAAATGGTCATGGAGGAGTTTGTGACCATTCGACCTTGTCATCTCCTGGGGCGCTCTGGTGAACAGACATTACCCCAGATCCTGGTGAGCACCCCTGATGAACTTATAGGTGGCCACCAGATCACCCCTGAGCCTGCACTTTTCCAGGCTGAAGAGTCCCATGGCTCTCAGCCTCTCATCATAAGGTCTGTTTTCCTGACCCTTGATCATTTGTGTGGCTCTCCTCTGCACTCTCTCAAGCTTCTCCACGTCCTTTTTGAATTGTGGAGCCCAAAACTGGACGCAGTACTCCAGCTGTGGCCTCACCAAGGCTGAGTACAAGGGGAGAATGACGTCCTGGGATTTGCTTGAGAAGCATCTATGGATGCAAGCCAGCGTTTTGCTTGCTTTACTAGCTGCAGCATCACATTGAAGGCTCATGTTCATCTTGTGGTCAATCATGATCCCAAAGTCCCTTTCATCCATAGTGCTAGTCAGCATAGCACTGCTAAGCCTAAAAGGATGCTGCAGGTTTTTCTTCCCAAGGTGGAGAACCTTGCATTTTTCAGTGTTAAAAACCATCAGGGTCTCATCTGCCCATTTCCTGAGCCTGTCAAGGTCAGCCTGGATCACCCTTCTGTCCTCAGGGATGAACGCTTTACCCCAGAGTTTGGTGTCGTCGGCGAACTTGGCTGGTCCGCTTCTGATATCAATGTCCACATCGTTAATGAAGATGTTGAATAGTGTAGGCCCAAGGGCAGAGACTTGAGGGACCCCACTGGTCACTGGGCATCATGATGATTGACTTCCATCAACCACTACCCTCTGGGTCCTACCGCAGAGCCAATTCCCCAGCCAGTGGATCGTGGTGAGGCTGAGGCCGCAGTTAGCCAGCTTTGCTAAGAGGTGATCATGGGATACCAGATTGAAGGTTTTTTTAAAGTCAAGATATATGACATCAATCTCTTCTCCCTTGTCCAGGTGATAGGTCACCTCGTTGTAAAAGGAAATAAGATTGTTCAAGCAGGACCTACCCACAACAAACCCATGCTGGCTATCCCTCAGGATGTTGCCATCAGCCAATCTGTTAAGAATGGCTTCTTTGATAATCTTTTTTAAGACCTTCCCCAGGATAGAGATCAAGCTGATGGGCCTGTAGTTTGCCGGATCTACTCTCCTCCCTTTCTTGAAGACGGGCACCACATTGGCCTTCTTCCAATCTTTGGAGGCTTCACCTGAGTGCCAGGAGTTCTCGAAGATCCATGCCAGGGTCTGAGCTATGATGCTAACCAGCTCCTTGAGTACCCTGGAGTGTAAACAGGGCCGGCTGACTTGAAGGTGTTACTTCACAAACACTCTTTATAGCAGGGGTGGGCAAAATGCAGCCCGCAGGCCAAATGCAGCCCACCAGGCCATTCTATCTGGCCCAGGGGGCCCCTAAAAAGTTTAGAAAATTAATATTTATCTGCCCCTAGCTGCCTGTCATGCGGCCCTCTATGGCTTGCCAAAACTCAGTAAGCGGCCCTCCACCCAAAATAATTGCCTGCCCCTGCTTTATAGGAATAAATCCAGAAACTTATTTTAACAAAAATGATTGTTTGGCCTCACTCTTATTAGAAACAAAGAAATAAATTCAGTCCCTTTGGAAACAATGGGAGAGTGCACCCATTGCTGAAAGGGGGAAATTCTTTGTGAGTTTCCCTAAAAGACTTCTTATACATTCAGCCTTTTCTGTTGTGTATGTCAGACCACAGTGTCCCCTAGCCTGTGTGGTGAATGTGGCCATACTTAATATGCCTGGCAACCAGAAGGTTTTGGTGATGGTGAACTCTTCACCTTCAAGGGAGGGGTGACCCGCTTATGGGCATGAGCATGTGAAGAAGGTGGAAAAGCCTATGCGGTGATTTAAGTTGATACTTTTTAAATGACATTAGGGTGCTGGGTGCACCAGGGAAGGGGGGTTAAAGGAAAGAAAAGTACTGTGTTCATATGCATTTGATCAGAGAGTTGAATGATTGATGGGTGCCTGTCAATCCTGAATATAAAAGGAACCAGATCTGAAGGATCTCTGTCTCCTGTCAGAGTTTCCTGTTGGTGCATGGAACAGAGGCTCTCTGTCCCTGTGGAGCAGAGTCTCTCTGTCTCTCCTGTCTGTATGTGTGAAGCTGAGCTGTGTATGACTGAAGCTGGAGGGCCTGAAAGGCCAAAAGCCAGTGTGATTCAGTATAAGATTGCAGGAATGGGAGATCAATGGTTGATTGAGCCTGAAAGAATGAGTGAATGTACTGAGCAAGTGAGAGCCTGGAGTAACTGAACTCCTCTGTGTGTGCGTTTGGTGTGTAGGCAGAGTGATGGCCCAGGAAGCTGAGCTCTGTTGCAGATTTGGTTGTGACTCTGAACAAGAGTCAGTGTGGGAGGTGCAGCCACAGCATCTGATAGCTGAGAGAGAGAGCACTGGATACTGCTCTCTGGAGTTCTCTTTGTTCAACTATTGTTGTATTGTTATTGAATTCATAGTGTTGTTGATAGTAGTGGCAGGCCAGTAGGGGGCACTCCTGCACTGAGCCACCCACCTGACTGCACATGTCCACCTTCAAGGTTCTGAGTGCCTCCCTGGGGCACCTCACATCCGGCCAACCTGCTTCCTGGAGCACACCCGCAAGTCTGGGGGTAACACTGCCACCACTCAAGAGTCTCAGTCTGTTACTGGCTCTGTGCCTCTTGAGGTACACAGGCTTTATAGTCCTGAAGGGTGCTTGACCTACTGCAAGAACTTGGGATGCTTCCTTTAGCCAGAAGCCCAAATAGTAACCTCCCTTAGTTAGCCGGACCAAGAGAGCACCAAGGTGTAACCCAATCCCTCTCCCAATAAGTCTCTCACGCTTTGTTCGGAGGAGAACTTTATTGGTACAGAAGGAAGGCTTGGGGTAGGATACAGGATAGAGCAATATCCAGAAATAACCCTTAGAGCAAACAGTGGCATGGTAGCCTTTAATCATGCATCTGTGTGACTGAAAGCTATATGTCTAGTTAGATCTCAAGTAGCTTACTCACAAGTATCATCCAGTAGCTTTTCCTCTGGAGGCAGGCAGTTTCTTGTGTGTCCAATTTCAAGAGAGAGAGGTAGGGGACTGCAGCATTCAGCTGCTCTTCCTCCCTCCCCAGGAGCCCTAGGGCTCTAACATGGCTCTGCCAAGATGGCTCCTTCCTCGGGAGGCTAGAAGAGCCCAGAGGCCATCTGCCTCTGCCATGCATTCCCCAAAATGGCTCTCTTCCCCTCCTTCCTCATGGGGATTCCTTTTATCCCCTCTTGTGACCTCATCAATAAGGTACCACCATGAGCAGCCCCATTGGCTGAAGCCTGGTGCTTTCAAATAACTTCACCTTCCCAGCCCAATCAAGGCAGATGTTATTTGATATCAACCAATCAGTTTAAAAAGCAACACTAGTCAAGACCCTTCTTCCAAACCATGAGGTCAATGCCTCAGACAATAGGCCTAGGGTAACCCAGGCAACCAGGTTGATGGACAGGTGAGAGAACGGGTCACCTGATCTGCAAGGGTGGGAAACTTGGGACAAAGGGAGCAGGTTCCCCCTCCCTCTGGAATGTATCCAGCTCAGGTTACAACTTAGGGTTACCTGAAGCAGATGGGGGTGGGGCTGTCTGCCCACCGCAGTGACCATGGTAACCAAATTGACAGACAGGTGATAAGCCTGACAGCCTAGTTTAGGGAGATACTGTGAAGGCTTCTGCTACATTGCATTGGATTATTGTTATTGTTGTTGATATTGTTGTTTGTCATTAAATACACACACATACACACACACACATATATATATTCTAATATAATAAAGGGCTTAGTCTGTCTGTGTATTTGTCTGTCTGTAACACTGCTTTTGGGCAACTGCACATGCGATGCCCAGAAGGCCAGTGACAATTGGCTGTGTAGGCTAGGCCTCCTCAGGCAGGGAACCACCACTGCCGCCTTAGGCAGAGGGAAGCCTCGCTGCTCCGTGGGAGGAGATGGAGGCGGGCGGGCTGGGGGGGGGGAGCGGCC
>NW_005842826.1:74870-87685 GCF_000455745.1 Alligator sinensis | reverse complement strand
CCTGCTGCTCTACAGGAGGAGAAGGTGGAGGCAGAGGTGAGTGGGCTAGGGGGAGGGAACTGCTGTGCCACAGGCTGGAGGAGGAGGTGGCAGCGGTAGAGGGACTGTTTACATGGCCAACCCCGAACAGCGAGTGGGGGGTGGGAGGGGGCATGTAAACATTCCCTTAAACACTCTGTCATTCATGATGGGCAATTGGCTTGGGGGGGCATGTGTGTGTGTGTGTGTGTGTATTTAATGACAAACAACAATATATGTATATATGTGTATATATGTGTGTATATATATATACATACACACACACACACACACATATATAATTATTACCCCTTTTTATTTTGTGTGGCCTGATTAATTCATTACATAGCATTAAGCAGGGCCAGGTTGTAGGCCAATACTTAATGGGAGGGCTCCTAAAGTCCAACATTTAAAACCGGGATTCTCAGAGAGGCTAAACCATCAATCTTTGATTAATTAAGAGAATTGCGGCTCTTCAGTGTAGATGCCCCAAATTCCCTTTCTGTAGGAGTCAGTATCCAAACACCTAAAGTTACGGGCTTTTTAAAGATCTAAAACTAAATTAAAATGCCTAATTTTAAACACATGCTTTTGAACACTGGCCTTCATTGTTTTATATTGCCAAATAAAGCCATATATATTGTATAACGTACACCAAGCATAACTTGGTGCAGCTCAATAACTTCAATAGAGATACACCATTTTAAACCAGGAGAAAAATGTAGCTGGATTTCTCAAAAGAGCCAAAGAGAACTCAAAATTCAATAGGAGCTGACTGTCTAATTCCCTCAGTCTGCTTTGAGAATCTTAAACTAAATGCATACTCTATTTCAAAGCCTTGCACAGATTAAGGATGTTAGATTCAAATCAAAACATCATAGAGCAATGTTTCAAATGCGTAGAACATTACATGCCTACTGCAGTGCTCCACATAATGTTAAACACTGTTTTTAGGTAGCATTTTTTCAAGGTCATATATGTGTGAAATATTAGTCAAAATGTAATATATAGTATTATAATGCAAAATAAACGTTTTACATACAGCAATAACAACATGGCATATTTGACTTGAATTTTAAGGTAATTAGATGAACAAAAATTCCCAAGTTTGGAGAATATTGGTTCAGAACTGCAAAAGTTAACAATCCATTAAAGTTAAAACACGAAAATAGGACAAAAGGTTATCATTTAGAAATATATGCCACTTACATTAACACTGCATTAGTCATGATTTAATGCTAGGCTTTTTTAACATACAGTTACATCTTAATATAAAATGTGTACTGCATACTACAAGGGCATAGATCCTCAGCTAAAATAAATTTTCATAGCTCCATTGCCTTAAATGCTCTGAAGCATGACTTTAGTGCTTTCTGCTATTTCCCACCACCACCAATTATGTTTTGATTTAGCCCCATTTATCAATGCCACTATCTTCAGTGACCATATAGAACTGAATAATTAGAAGAAAAGCTTGGAGTGAGCAACATCCCGGAATCCATATTTTCTAAAATAGATCATAAATCTTTTCTAAAGTAACATCCCATTTTAATCTAATTAAAAGCAGCACATGATACGCTGTAGTTTCAAGAAAAAATGATTTGTAATCCATTATTCAATCAAACAACATTGTAGTATATGAAATCCTAGGGAGATAATGAAAGCTCATTTTAAATGTTATCATGGTAATTTCAACTAATTTGAGGAAATAACAATGTAGTCATTTTCAGTTTGATCATTGCCTGTGTAGAGTAAGTGATTATAACCTATTTACAGTTATAAAGGGAGATGGAGAATGACTTTATCTATGCTGTTTCTCTTTAGTGTTATGGGCTTTTTTATATTTTTGGCACAACATGCAGAAGAGTGCTCTTGGGTGTCAAATTCCAGAGGCTATTTTCACAATACATTCATTGGTAGCTTTCTTTCCCTTCAAAAACACTTCAGTGCATGAGCAAAGAAAGAAAAGACCAAAGCACAAGAGAATTTTTCCACTTTCCTCAAAGATAAAACTTCCATGTCAAGGAGAAAGCATGGCTGGCAGTACTCAGGATGTTGTAAGAGTCACCATGCTATTACAGGTAGTCTGTTGCAGGGAGAACTCAGACTGCTAATTGACACGGCCAATTAACCAAACTATACTCTTAAAGAACCTCTCTTCTGCTGAAAGGGGTAGAAATTAGCTATAATTAATTAGTCTCATCCAAGGGTCTACTAGGTGCCTAACACTACACCAAGTGTCCCCTCAAGTATGGCTACCCTTGTGTTTTCAAAGATGCGACCAAAATCACAACGCACACTAAAGACAAACTAAAATATGTATTAAAGCAGATAAGCAGCAACCAAGAAGTGAGGAGCTCCTAGCTACAAGGCAGCAGGGCTCCTGAAAGGACCTGGATTTTGGCTAAACAATGCTGTAGACCTGGGAACAGAGGCAAGTCCTTAGACTGAGAAAGATGCAAGTGGCTTTTGTTTATGTTAAACCTCTAGAAGGATTGTGGTGTCTGCCAGAGGTCAATGATGTTTCTTGTATGAAATTTACACTGGTAGTTTAGTCTTGAGCCCTGCTGGGGCAGGCCCAAGGCTTAGTTAGAGACCTGGCAACCCAGGAGCCCTCAGACTGAGGGTGGGCCAAGTCAGGGGTCCTAGAGTCTAGAAGGCTATGGACAGAAGTTGCACATAAACCAGTTTAAGTGATCAGAAACCAGTTTAAACCTGTAAGAGAACATAAGTTTAGTGCACATAAACCAGTTTCAAAATGGCCAAAACTGATTTAAGATAAACCTGGTTGAATGTAGTATCAGACTTAACTGATTTGGGTCAAACTGATTTACAGAACTTCTGTCCCAGACCCCTTCCTGGTTTAGGTTAAATCAGAGTCCCCCAGCATCCCAGCATGCTTTTAAGCCCTGGGCTGGGCTGTGCTATCTGCTCCAGGGAGCAGGGGTGGCCTGGCCCCTCTGCTTTCTAGCTAGAGAAGGCATGGGGCATGGCCAGATGCAAACCCCAGCATGGTGAAGGGAGCAGGGAGGGAGTTTATTTCCCCCCAGAACAGCCCTGGCCAGTTCTTTAACAACTGTATGTCAAACTGCTGCCTGCACAGCAAAGGTAAAGAACACCTTGTTAAAATGTTAATCCAAGAGCCATCAAGACTGCAGTATGGGGCTAACAACTTTGATTGTTTCTCAATTATTGACCAACCTACCTAGCAGAATATGTTTTCCTATTCCTTTGTTTTTTGAAACTTCCCCTCATTTGCATCTTCATAGGATTTTGTCACACTTTTAGCTTCTTTTCTACCTTGGAGAGCTCATAACATCAGCAGAGTCTTCCATTGCCTGAAGGAGGGTATTTGTGCCTGAAAGCTTGCAAAGAACTTTTTTCCAACTATTTAGTTGGTCTAATAAAAGATATCACATTGACCTCAAAAACTTTGTCTGCCTTTTCCTATCCAGAGACTTTTTGGAGGAAGGGACAAAATAGGACCCTTCTTAAGGAGAAGACTCTACCCCTTCCCACCTATGACAGAGTCTAAAGTAAGCAGTCGATAAGGGGAGGGGGATGGAGATAAGAAGGGGATGTAATTCTCCTTAGCTCCTGCAGGCCATTGGAGGGAGGTGGGGATGAGACTGGGGAGCCAGGCTGGTCCCCTACCACCTGTGAGCGCAGAGCCAAGCCCTACAGGACCAGACTGAGAGGTGGGAGGTGTTGGCAAAGACCTGGCACAATCATCACATGTATGTGCTGGAGATGGAGCTAAGGGAACAGAATAGGGTCCCAGACAGATTGAGGGTTGCAGACAACTTGACCAAAGAATGCAGTGAACTACATTTACAGTATAAAGCAGAACCTGTAAAGGTGGGAACACCTAAGCAAAGCCTTTCTGAATACCTGGTTATAAGGAAACACTCTGCCCTCAGGATTACATAAGACTTATGCAAGACTTTCTTTTGTATTTTTGGTTTATTACATTCCATTTTAAGATAGATTAAGCTGTGTGTGCTGTCACTGTGTTTTACTGGGCTGTATCTTAACTTAGGTGAAGGTTTTCGGTTGTTCTTTGTTGTCTGCTTGAGATTGCAATTGCTGTGTTCAATGCACGCTCGCTGTAGCAGTGTACCTTTGGTGCCTGCCACTTTAAAGACTAGAGCAGGCAGCCGGCAGGTGCATGATTAAGGTGTCCATTTTCAAACAAAGGTCAGCCAGGCAGAGAGAGCAGTTAGCTGCTTGCAGCCAAGGGAGCAGCACCATCCAGCTCCCTTGTAGCGTGGACCATCCTGGAGGTAAGGGCAGGAGCTAGGGGGATGGCTTGGAGGCTCCTGGGCCTGGGCATGACCTAAATCTGCACCCTGCCAGGGAATGAAAGCCTGATGGGATTGCTGGTGGTGTGGCAGCCCCATTCAAATATCAGGACTGCTCACCTCCCTGATGAAAGGCGGGTCAAGGCACTTAAAAACCCCAGCCCGTACAACACTATGGGCAAGGGGGCCAGGCACAGCTACAACCACCTAAGCTCCAGGAGGTGTAAGACCCCAGGAAAGGAGTGGGGCCAGGCACAGCTGCAGCCATCTGAACCTACCTTAGAGGTAAAAGACCTTGGAGGCTCCAGGGAGGGGATAGTTGTGTAGCCCCACAGAGGGGGCAATAGAAAAGGCCCTGACAGGGGTTGAGTAGGGCTGAGGGTCAGCCTGAAGGGCAGCCCAAAGGGGTGTGCTGAGTAGGGCTGTGGGACGGCCAGAAGACCAGCACATGGGCCAACGCCCATGAGATTGAGTTGTAGGGTGTGAGAAGCCCAGTGAGGGGCTAGGGTTGAGTTATCCTTCCATTCAGTGAATCAGCTGGCCACTGCCCAGCTGAGGGTCACAGGAGAGGCCCAAAAGACTGCATGTCACCACCCAAGGCATGACTTGGATAAGCCTGATGGCCTGTGGGGCCACTCAAGGGAGCAGGGCAGAGTGAAGGGGGCACAGTATCATGCAGCAGGCAAGACACCCTGTGAGAGAGGGTGGAGTGCAAGAGGCACTAGTGAGAGGAGGACAGTATGAGTGTGTGAATGAATAAGACCTGACTAAATTGGCCTGGCTTTAGGCCAGGAGCATAGTGACATACTGGATGCCATCTGCAAGGCATGGGCCATGGTGTAGGGATGATACAGAGCCGTGGATAGTGCCCCCTGGCATCAGGGCATGTAATGGGAAGCCTCCCACATTTACCACCAGTTCATGGCTACAACAAAGTCATGGCAGGCGAGACAGGGAAAACTGCCTCAACAGGCGGGCGGACCAATTTGAGACTCGGCCCCAAGCTTGCCCCATCACACTCGCTTCAGGCAAAGGACTTTTTCCCCACCCCCACTCCTCACTCTGACAACAGCTGTCCCCCTCCTCTCCCTCCCCCCACAGACCCTGGCTGGTGTCCTATGTGGGCCAGGGAGAGTATTTAAACCCCCAACTTCCAGAAGACTATCCCTAGGCTGGTGCTTGGTTACACCCACTCTGCTCCAGCAGGGAGGAGTGAGAGCCTTTTGGAAGGTGTTCTCCATTTCCCTTTCACAGTGGCTGGCAGGTGTGCTCTAGTGCTCCCTGGCTTCTGGCTTGAGCCACTGCAGGCATGTGGCTGCATATCCTGATTCTAAAGTCAATGTCTGTCCATTTGTTAATTGGTTCAATTTGTGCAGCTTAGACTAACCTGCAAAGACTGAATCAATTCAGCTGTGGTCTTTCTGACTGTCTCTGCCTAGCTGAAACAGCTCAGACCCAGATCAGAAAGTTCAAGAGTCCCAGAGTGGACTACAGTGAACTAAGGGGTCCTAGAGCCTGGAGGAGGGGCTGTGTGTGGGACTGAGGGTCCAAAAGCCCAGAGGAGGGGCTGCATGAAGGACTGGGGGTCCAAGAGCCCAGAGGAGAAGCTGCAGGTGGTACCAGGGGTCCAAGAGTGCAGGGGAAAACTGAATAAGGGACCAGGGGTCCAAGAGCCCATGGTGGCTCAAGGACGCCCAAGTGTATAAATAGTTACATCAATGAGAGAGAGCACCCATGAGGCTCAGGGCGCAGTATAGGGAAGCTGAAGAAGTTGTGCAATTTGCCCTTAAGGCTCTTAGTGCCCTACAGGAGCCTAGTCAGCTGAGAGGGAGCTACCAAGCCTGAGGGCTGGATTAAAGCTAGAAGGGTCTCAGGAGAGACCCAGTGGGAATTTACTGGTTTTAGGGCTCAGTCTAAGGCCTGTTGGCAGCCTCCCTGAATCAACATATAAAATTTAAGAGCAAGACATGGCGGGGGAGTAATCTAGGGGGATTGAGATTGAGGTGTGGGAGTGCTGGTCTTGTTTCCCAGGGTGGCTGGGAGCTGGGATATGTAAGGAAAGGTGCTTTTGGGAGAGCTCCTGCCCCTGTCCCAGGACAAAAGCACCAGCTCATGGGGACAGAATCTGGACCCTTACTTCATTCCCAACCCCACCTAGACCCCACTCCCAAACCCATCTCTGCCCTTTGGCCTGGCTAGCTGGCATGTGCTCTGCAGGTTGTTTGCACTGGGTTGCACCCCTGGGGGTAGAAAGGTCTCACCTCGAGAGGTGGGAGGGAGAATTGGCTTGGTGCCAGAACTGGTCCCTGGGCAGTAGAGTTCAAGGGGTGGAAAGTTTGTTCACAAAGAATAGTGGCATAGAGGAGGGAACACTGACTCATGGGATGCAAGAGGACTGCAACTTGGGTGGCTCATCTGTGGGGAGTGACTACACATTAATAGAATACAAGCTTGGTAACACAGATCAGAGATGAAGCTGCCATGGAGGGGTGTGACATTTAAAACTACTGGTTTCCCTCACCAACCACACCAGTTAGGTTCCGGAAAGTTCTTGTGGTCGACAAAACCAGGGTTGGTAAAACTAAAGGCATATAGGAAAAATGGGGTTAAGGATTCGAATACTGTACAGTATAGTGTATAAAAATCATTTTTACTTACCTTTAATACACGGGGTGTTGAACTGGGCATAGGCATACCAATAGGGGTACTTAGACAGGTTATAGGGGTTACACACCAGCAGGCAGGGATGGAGCATGCCCAGGGCATGGTAGCAGCATCTCCCCCCGGTGCATTTGCCTCTTACCCAGGGGAAGGGGAGTGAGAGGGGGAGGGGGAGAGGGAGGGGGAGGTGGAGGGGGAAAGGAAGGGAAGGGGAGGGATGTGCAGCTGGCCCCACGCAGCACACCATGGCGCTTTCCCGCCCCCACCTATCTGAAGGGGGGGGTGAGGTGTTTTGTACCCACCCCTGGTGGTGCGCAATTGGCCGGTCAGCAGCCTGCAGGTGGGGCCCTGGCCATGCTGGGTTGTGGGACAATCCGAGCTCAGCAGCAGTGGCAGCCACCCGCCCACACCCCTGGATGAGCCACCAGGCTCTGATTGTCCCATGACCTGGCCTGGCCGGGGCTCCATACACTGTGAATGCCCTGCTGTTCCCTACTGCCCTGCTTACCTCCCCTGTGACCCAGCGTGGCAGGGAGCAGAGAAGCCATGCAGGGATCTCCTTGCCCATGGCTGCTCACCCCACATTGGCCTGGCAAAGCGCCTCCTGCACCTGGGGCTGCACTGAGGGTAGCGGCATGGGGCTGCACCCCTCAAACCAAAGGCAAGCACAGGAGGCAAACAGCGGCGGTCGAGGAGATCCCCACAGTGTCTCTATTGCCTACTACACTGGGTCATGGGGGAGGGAAGCAGGGCAGCAAGGAACAGTGGCGAGTGGGCCTGCTGTTCCCTGCCACCATGGGTAGGGCAGCTCCCCGCCACCGTGTGCACCTCCGGCAGAGCTGGGGGCCACCTCCAGCTGGGGAAGCAGGGGCTGTGGAGAGGGGGAAAGGAGAGGCACAAGCAGGGCCCGGGGGGCTGGTGGACTGATGCACGACTACAGAAAACCATGGTTGCTCAAAACTGTATACCATGGTATCCAAAATGGTATACAGAATATTAACTGTGGATACTCAAAGCTGTAGTTGGCAATACCATGGTTGGCAAGTGAAACCTGTAGTTTCATATGTTAATGTGTGGACAATCTAGGGGTTAAGAGCTCCAGGAGCTACCTAAAATGAATGTGTAACAAGGTCCTTACACTGATATGTTTGTCCACACGATTCAAGTTAAATTACAGACATGGTAATTTAATTTAGTTGCTTTAAAACAGTAATTTACAATATTTTGCTAATGTAATCTATACTGAGAATAAGGACCCTCATAGGGATTTGCCCTGGTTTTATTAAGGCTGGACAGATGTAACTTTGGACTTTGTTAATGGGAAGGAGAGACTTGTTGCTCATATTTTTTATCCTATTTTACACTGATGAAGCTGTCTTCATCCATATAAATGTTCAATCCACTGTTGAATCCTAATAAGATGTGGCCACAGTGATGTCTTAAAATAATTCCTTTCATGGATTGATTATGTCCTGTGGAGGAAAAAAAAGATAATAGTTACTAGCTTTCAATGCCTTAACTTTCAAGTTTATTGGATTTAATTAAGATCAGTCAGTGTGATCACTCTTTACCATACCATGCATTTTCTATACATCTGTTACCATCGTTAAAGTCCTAGCATTTTTCGATCTGTCTTCACAAGAAGTCTTCCCATATATCTAATCGTTTTAAGCCCACCTCTAGGCTCCTTTTTATGCTATATTTTATGTATGTGTTTTTAAAACAGGGTTAGGTTATGTCAGTGTGTTGCCCAACAAAGCATGAACCAGCAATAGGGAATGATTCATTTTATTCTTCTAAAATGAAAATATCCCTTGGAGTTTATGATGTCTGACACCTTATAATAAGAAGGAACTGCCTGCAAAGATAATACTGTGATATAACACTATATTTCACTGGATTAACAAATACTTTATATCACACTATATAAAACTGCAAATGAGTGAGTAAATAGGCATGAAGAAGGGAAAACAGTAGTTTCTTGGTATTCTTTGCATAACTGCATGAAAATCTCTCTCTAGACCACTTCATTGATCATGTTCCTCACGGCCTGAAAAGTGAAGAGTTCCTCTGAAACTCCAGTTATACCCCTGTACAAGATAAAACAATGCTGGCATGTAAGGCAGGGATATTCTGAGCTAAGTGATTCTGTTTTCGTGTATGGATTGCCACATACCTGTTATTTGGATAGAATATGACACATACACTTCACTGCATTTCTCTCTCTCTCTTTTTCATTATGAAGACTTCAGGCTTGCTGCCTAGCATGTACCTTGGTATCAAGAAACTTTTGACACTTTTGGAAAACATCAGTAACCAACTGGGGTGCTCTGGCATAATAACTTTATTGCTCGAGACAAGGAACTGCTATCTCCCTGTCAGTGAGCAGAGCTGTTTTTTCTGTTCTGAATATGATTACAAGAATTTTCAGTTTGTTTGCTTGGATTCTGCCACTAGCCCTCTGGGGAGAGTCCTGACTCTCCAGAGAAAAAGACCTCACATTGTTTATTTTTCTGGAAGGAGCTCCACAGACCTTGCTTTTTCCAAAAACTGGCTTACTGCAGGCAGCTTTAGTCATCTGAATCAAAAGTAGGTGCACCACCAAAATATGTTTAATTAGGTCAAACATTTGACTGTATTGTACTCAATGGTGGCTGCCTTTCTAAGAGCCAGTGCTCACCAAATCCCCAGAATCAGTAGAATAATAATGGGTGGGCAAGAAGATAACTAGCCCTGGTCACTGCCTAAGGGAAATATAGGGGACCAGAATGGAGTGGTGAGCACTTCACCCTCCCATCACCCACTCCATCTGGCCTTTCTGGCTTCAGCTCAAATAGCAAGTAGCAGTGGCCCAGGACCTTGTGTCAGTGAGTGAAACATGGCAGCAGCAGCTGGAGTTCCTGCTCCTGCTACTGCCTGGGCCTGTGGGCTAGGGACAGAAGTTACACATAAACTGGTTTAAGTAATCAGAAACTGGTTTAAATCTGTAAGAGAACATAAGTTCAGTGCACATAAACCAGTTTCAAAATGTCTGAAACTGGTTTATGATAAACCTGGTTGAATGTAGTACCAGACTTAACTGATTTAGGTCAAACCGGTTTATGAAACTTCGGTCCCAGATCCCTTCCTGGTTCAAGTTAAATCAGAGTTGCCCAGCATCCCAGTATTTTGTAGCCCTGGACTGGGCTGTGCTGTCTGCTCCAGAGAGCAGGGCTGGCTCGCCCCTCTTCTCCCTAGCTGGAGCAATGAGGGCTGGCTCACTGTCTGGCTCACTGCCCCCCCACCCCCGCTCAGGCAAAGCCCAGCTGGGGTCTAGGGCCAGAGAGATGGGTTAAACTTCCCTTCCTGCAAGTACAGAGCTGCCCTACCCTGCTAAAAACTTACTGCTGGCTGCGACTATGGACTACAAATCCCAGAGGCACCTGGAAGCAGGAAGAGGAAGTGATGATAAGCAACCCTGCAGAGTCCTGCTGCTCTGATTGGGGACTACAAATCCCAGAGACTTTGGGGGCAGCAGGAAGAGGAAGCGAACATACAGCTCATGCTGGCTATGTGCCAGACAGCCATGCCGTAGGACCTTGTGGTTTCTGACTTCAGAACCCTGCATAAAGGTACAGGGGGAGGAGGGTCTATCCCAGGCACAGTCCTGACCAAGATGTCTATGCCTCTGCCCAAAACAAAGCAGTTTAGCATGGCCCTTAATGTACACTCCAGCACCTGTCTTGGACACGCTTCTTGGTAGAGGTCTAACGACCAGAGTCTATGCCCTGGGTGACAGCAGTGGCAAGGATAGCAGCAGGGGCTGTGCCAAATGTGTTAGTGACTGAGACAGAGCCAGCAGCAGCTGTCATTCTTGCACCTCCTCTAAGTGGGTACACAAGGCTGCTACCCTGGTCCTCCACCCCTCATTAGTGCTTCTTGGCACATGTTCAAGACTTCATTTCTGGGATTTTGCACATGCTGGGAAGGAGCAAGTGGGTGGAATGTGTTTCTTGGCATAGAATTGTAGACATGCCTTTAAGTCACCTGATACAGAAGCACTAAATAAAATGGAACCATATTGTGTGTGAGGCCAGTACATTTGAAAATACGTAAAGGGACATAGGAAGCATCTGGACACTTTGTACCAAGTCCACAGCTGAGGAATTGACCCTTTCTGCACACATTATTTTTCTCTGCTTATATTTTGCTTGAGATACCACGATACCACTAAACTATCCTTGAACATCTGCTGTACCCTAATGATCATCTTTAGTGAGAAATGACACTGTCTCCATAGTTCATCATGCCTAAGAATCAGAAACTGTGGGAGTGCAGTGGTACTTTTTGTATATTAGGGACTGTGACTAAGAGGAAATTCTCAAATAAAAGCTATCATATCATATAATGCATAAGCTTTAATAACTAAACTAAGACTTTCTTTGCCTAGACCAAGTGTAAAGAAAAAAGGTCAGTTAAACAAATTTGAAATCTAATAAAAATGCTATTGTATTTCAATTACCATCTGGGGGTTATATTGAAAAGAATGTAGAGCCTGTTGCCCTTGGCTTCAGTAGACACTGTATAATGAAAACTTATCACAATTGCTATAAGCAAGATAAATGGCAAAGGTCTTTATATTTGAAAAAACAATGCAGTAGCTGTTACTCTTTCTCCTGTATAGGATTTCTTGAGATTTTTTCCATGTATCTCTTGTTGCTATTTTGAGAGTATTATACCACTACAAACTAAGGCAAACTTTGGATCTCATGCAAAAGTTATATCTTCTGGTCATCACTAATATGGCTTCTAACAAGATGAATATCAGAACTTTCATTGTAAGATCCTGGCTCTAACTTCAGCACCTTTACAGCCTCTAAAGGTAGGGCCATCAAAACCCTGTGTCCAATTGGAAAAGGATTCTCCATTGAAGGCACTGTGCCAACCACCAACATTTGGGGACCCTCTTCCAAAGGGGTCTGGGCTTCCAAAGAGGACTGGGTCTGGGCTTCAACGTGTGATTCTGATGAGCTTATGAGCAGTGCCTTGTGTCCTATACAGCCCCAAAGGAAGCTGCCATAACTTAAATCAATTCCCCAGTAATTAACTATTCACTAAAGCAGGGATTGGAGCTGATCTCCCACCTCATGGGTGAATGCCTTAAATACCACGCAAGGTAATCATCATCTCCATGTCTCAATGACTATGGTTGATAAAGTGAAATAGCATCAACAGGGGAGGACTGAGAAAGACCTATCTATCCTAGGGTTAAAAAACAGAAAAAAACTAGCCAAAAAAGTGGTCGAAATAGTTTCATAGTAGCTAGGGTCAGGAAGGACCTGAACAGATCATCTTGCCTGACCTTCTGCCACAGGCAGGAATGAATGCTGGGTTCACAAGACCCCAGACAGGTGATCATCCAACTTCCTCTTGAATTTGCCCAAGGTAGGGGCGAGGACCATTTCCCTGGGAAGTTGGTTCCAGATTTTGGCCACCCTAACTGTAAAATATTGCCTTCTGATCTCTAACCTAAACCTATTCTCCATCAGCTTATTACCATTGTTCCTTGTCACCCCAGGTGGTTCTGGGAAGAAAAGGGTTCTCCCTATTTGCTGTTGATCTCCCTTGATGAGCTTGTAGGCAGCCACTAGGTCTCCCCTTAGCCTCCTCTTGCTGAGGCTGAACAGGTTCAGGTCCTTCAGTCTCTCCTCATACAGCCTGTCCTGCTGCCCTCTCACCAAGTGGGTGGCCCTCCTCTGAACCCTCTCCAGGCTCACCACATCCCTTTTGAAGTGCGGTGCCCAGTACTGGACATAGTACTCCAACTGCGGCCTGACCAAAGTCACATAGAGGGGG
>NW_005842826.1:16228-73181 GCF_000455745.1 Alligator sinensis | reverse complement strand
GTCCGTAGCCATTCCTGCAGGCTCTTCCCTAGCCATGGGGGTTTCTGAGTACTCTTACCCCCCTTGCTTCTCTCAGGGACTAATCCTTTGGGCCTGGAGGATCGCCCCTTTCAGGTACGACCATCGTTCATGGACTCCCATCTACTCTACCTTCTGAGCCTTCAATGCCTCCCCCACTAGTCTCCTAAGCTCATTGAAGTTGGCCCTTCTGAAGTTAAGGGCTTTAGCCTTGGTGTGAGCCCTAGACACCCTGCGTTGGATAATGAAATCCAGCAGGTGATGATTGCTATTGCCCAGGTGGTCAAGGACCTGCAGTCCCCTTACCAGGTCATCCCCCATGGCCAGGACCAGGTCCAGCAAGGCGTTACCCCTAGTGGGGCTGTGCACTTCCTGGATAAGGTGAAGGTCCTGTAATACAGCCAGGAACCTATGTGAGCGGTTCCTAGTCTAACATATTGTTTCATTAGTCCTGTAGTCATTATAGTTAAATATACATCTCCAATTCAAATTTGTAAAACAAAATATAGTTTTCTTGAGTGTCTTAACAGTGCCTTCAATAGTCTGCTATCAGTCACTTCTACAGCTGAGTTAATATTACTACATTTGAATTAAGGTTTTTAGCTAGAGCTAAAAATAGCCTGCAGGGCTGTGAAATAGAAGAGAGACATCAGGGATAGCTAACAGAAGAAAGAATATTTTGAATAGCTGAACATCAAGGCCATTAAAAAGGAGAGAGATTTGTTAACACTTATGGAATGAAGAGACATTAGCAGGAATCCGGTAGATTATAATGAACCATTAAGTCAGTTGACTCCTTCAGAGCTACCTGAACAGAAATGGCACTGGCCATCCCAGGTAGTTGGTTTTAAAGTTTGGGCAGAACAAGAATCAAAGAGGTGTGCAACTGCACCACTACACCCCCTGAGATCCACCCCAAACCCTAGAGCACCTTAGACTGGTGGTCAGGAACTTCTCCTGAGAGGTAAAGATATGAGTTCAAATCCCTCAAGCAGAAGAGGAGAGAATTAAACTAGTGTCTTCTAGTTCCTGAGGGGATATTGTAAGCCACCCTTCAACTTTTCAGAAAATGGAAGGTACTACCACTACTAACACTTTTGTGAACCTGGCTCTGATAAAAATGACTTCTAGCTGAAGCTATTTCACCCAAATACATTAGTAGTTGCTGAACAATCACAATTAAAATTGTCATTCAATTTCCTATTTTCTGGGGTGGAAAAAAGCCCTTACCCAGATCTATCTTAATGCCAGTATGGCCTCCATTTTCTCCTGTGCTGTTTCTTCTGGGTTTTCGCAGAATTTAAATCTGAAGGGTTTTTGGACAATTTCTCATTATTTTCCAAATGTCTCATTAGAGATTAAATATGTTGGACCTGACAGGTAGAGTACTAGTGGGCATGTCCACAAGTGCACTTTAATGTGCAGTAGCCTATTTTACCACACATTAAAGTGTCACTTTAAAAAAGTGTGATTATACTAATGCACAGTAAAATAAGCTACTGTGCATTAAGCGTCACTTAAAAACCATGTGCATTAATTACTGCACATTAAGGCAACCTACTGCGCATTTGTTTAGGACCTAAATTAGAGGTATTAAATTTCATGCACATTAGGGAAAGTACCTTAATGCATGTGTAGATGCACCCAGGGATGGCTACAATTAAGGATATTAAAAAGCTTCCACTATATACCTCTTCTTTTGATCACTCCTTCCTTCCTAAAAGTTTCACTTATTACCTGCTTTTTTACTCAAAGAGTACTACCTTGGAAAAGTTTTAGAAAATATCGCCCACCACTTTTGACAGTAAGAAGAATTTTTAAAATGTTCTTTCCTCAACACAAGGAAATTCTTTTCATCTTTGTTTGAAAAATTCCAAGCCAACACAGCCAGTGGTAAAACCTTTGTTCATACTGCAGTGTGCTTATGTGATTATTCTGGTGAAAGGGGTTGCATCACACACATAATATGGGTGACTTTAGTGTCCTAGTGAGCATTCATTTTACTTAAGGACACAACACTTGCTCTGGTTGAAGGCAACAGGGCAGTTGCAGGGTAACAGGGCAATTAGTTCCACTAACTTCAAAAGATATTGAATCAGGTCCTAAGTAGGGTTCAGTCATCTCATTCATAGATTCATAGATTGTATGGCCAGAAGGGACCTTGGAAGATCATCAGGTCCAGCCCCCTGCACCAAGCAAGAAAGACAACTGGGTGTCAGGTGACCCCAGCAAGGTGACTGTCTTGTCTCCTCTTGAAGATTTCCAGGGTAAGTGATTGCGTCACCTCTGGAGAAAGCTTATTCCACAGTCTGGACACCCTGACTGTGAAGAAGTTTTTCCTAATGTTGAGCCTGAATCAGTCTTTCTGGAGTTTGTGGCTATTACTCCTAGTTTTCCCCTCAGGTGCCCTGGTGAACAGTTGCTCACTGAGCCCTTGATGTACTCCCCTATTGTAGCTGCTACCAGGTCCCCTCTCAGCCTTCTTTTCCTCAGGCTGAAGAGACCCAGATCCCTCAGCCTTTCTTCATTTGGCTTGCCTTTTCGGACTCCGATCATATGGGTGGCTCTTCTTTGGACTCTCTCAAGCTTATCCATGTCCTTATTGAAGTGTGGTGCCCAGAACTGGACGCAATACTTCAGCTGTGGTCTCACCAGTGCTGAGTAGGGCAGAAGAATCACCTGCTTGGCTTTGCTGGAGATGCATCGATTGATGCATGCCAGAGTATTATTTGCCCTATTGGCTACAGCATCACACTGCTGGTTCATATTTACACTGTAGTCTATTATTACCCCCAGGTCCTTTTCATTTGTGGTGCTAGTCAGTTTGGTTCCAACAAGCCCATAGGTGTGTTGGGAGCTGTTTGTCCCAAGGTGAAGCACTTGATGTTCCTCGACATTGAACTTCATCAGATTCCAATCCACCCATCTTGCTATCCTGTCTAGGTCTGCCTGTATCTGTAGTCTATCTTCAAGTGTGACCATGCTTCCCCATAACTTGGTGTTGTCTGCGAACTTGGCCAGTGAGCTCTTCATCCCCATATCCAAATTGTTAATAAAGATGTTGAAAAGTACTGAACCAAGCACCGACCTCTGTGGGACACTGCTGCCCACTTCTCACCAGGATGACACAGATCTGTTCACTAGGACTTTCTGGGTCCTATCCTGAAGCCCGTTTCTCACCCACCTGACTTTCAGAGTTAAGCCTACAATCCTCCAATTTTCTCACAAGGATATTGTGGAATACTAGATCAAAGGCCTCTTGGAAGTCTAGGTATACAATGTCAATCTGCTTTCTCATGTCCAGGTGGTGAGTCACCTAGTCATAGAGGGAGATGAGGTTGATAAGGCAAGATCTGCCTGCAATGAAGCTATGCTGGCTGTTGTTCAGAATCTTACCTTGTGCAAGATTATCGCAGATAGACACCTTAATGAACTTTTCTAGCATTTTCCCTAGGATGGATGTTAGGCTGACTGGCCTATAATTACCTGAGTCCTCCCTCCTACCCTTCTTGTGGATGGGCACAACATTGGCCCTCTTCCAGTCCTCTGGGACTTCTCCAGAGTGCCACGAGTTGTGGCAGAGTTTTGCCAGGGGTTCTGCAATGACTTTCACCAGTTCCTTCAGCACTCTCAAATGAAGATCATCTGGTCCCGCTGTCTTGTATATGCCTATTTTTTTAATTGGTCATACACCCATTCTACAGCAATAGTAGGAAGGAGATTATTCCTACTATGCTCATCCTGTACTCTACCTGGTGTTCTTTTCCCCTTGGTCCGGCGAAAGACTGAAGTGAAGTAGTCATTCAGGAGTTCAGTTTTCTCCTAAAATCTCCCATGACAACCATGTCACTCAGAGCAAGATGAAGCTGTCCTGGACACAGACATCTTAATATAGGGAAAAAATGGAAAAACCCCAGCCAGGGGCTTGAAATTAGAGAGGGATGGTTAGGGAAAGCCCGTGAAAATCCCAGTCTCTGGATTGGCTGGGAGGTTTCTTTAAAAGTAGGGGAGTTTTCCCCATCCAGAGAAAGGGAGAGGATGAGAGAAAGGGCGCGTTGCAGGGAGAAAGCTGTGCAAGCCTGGCTGCAGTCACTTGCCACACCCACCTCCCCCCTTCGTGAGCCTAACAGAGCTGTGGTAAGCTGCCGATGGGTCAAAGGAGCACTCACAGACCCAGGACTTGAGTTGGGGTTTTGGAGGGAGCTGCTGATCCCCTCAAGCAGCTGCCTGAGGCGCACATGAGTTTGCTTCTGGGGAAGCAAGCGCTGGTTAGTGTGTGTGTGTGTGTGTGTGTGTGTGTGTGTGTGTGTGTGTAATTCAAGTGAGGGTTGTGCGGCTGTGGAAGCTAGGTCTAGTGTGTCCCATTGCTCAGACAACAGGAGGCAAGACTCAGGGAACTAGCCTTAGTTCAATGGTGTGTGTGTGACCTAAAGGGAGGGTGCGGGCTACGGGAGCCAAACACAGTGCTCCCATGTGTTCACCCATGGGAAAAGTGTATCTACTTTAGCCTGCAGCCTAAGCTGTGTGGCCCACTGTGCAGAGGCCACAGGCCAGAGCAGTGTACTTTGTGTGTTGCAGGGACCCAGACATGGGAGCAGCTGCCAGCAGTGCAGTGAGACCTGGCCCAACGTGCAAAGACCCCAGCCACAAAGGACTCACCAGGATGCTGGTGAGAGGAGCTAGGGATTGTTGGGTTTTTCCCCTGCCCTCTCCAATCTTTGACTTATATATTAAGTCATGTGTGTAAATTCATGGTGCATTAAGGTCATTAGTAGTGTTTGTAAATAAATATCCAATAGCTCATGTTGTAAATATTAAGCAATTCATTTATTAGTGTTTCAACATCTAATTGGTGTTTATGCTTCTTTTTTAACCTATATCCTACCTGACCGATAATCAGTTTGTGAACCCCGTGGGGATAATCACTAGGTACCCAAGTGATTATCCCCACACCCCCAGTTCCCCTATTATGAAAAGTGCTAGCTTATTGCCCATCAAGAACGATAGAGGAGTGGGCAGGGACAGATTGGGGTGGAATTTTGCTAACCCTAATCCTAACCACCTCCCCCAATGCCACTGCCCCCTCCCAGGAGTGTGTGTGTGGGGGGGGAGGGAGCTTGCCTCACCATTCTCTCTGTCCCCTTCCACCAGCACCCCATGCTGATGTTGCCTCATAGGAGCAGCTGGGTTGCCCTCCACCGCTCTGTCTGCTCCATCCCCTCCATCCCCACCATCATGGTGGCGCTCTGCCACCTCCAGAGAGCAGGGCTGGGGGGTTAGGGGGCGAGGCCAGCAGTGCAGATCTTGCTCCCCCCCAGCTCCATCCCCTCTATCCACATCGTCATGGCAGCACTCCGCTGCGCTGCTGCTACCGCCTCCTGTCCATAACGCTCTTGGAACACTCTGATTAGTTGTTTCAGTAACCAACCAGAGTGCTCCAAGAGCATTAATGACAGAGAGACAGACTAAGCCCTTTATTATATTAGAATAAAGAGCTGGTTTGGTAGCAACTTGTAATTTTTATCTGCTTTAGTTATACCTTATTCTGTATATAATTAAATTGTACATAATTAAATATTTTTAAATAATTATATCTATGGTTGCAAAGGGTTTGTAAGGGTAAAAGAGGCCCTCCCTGCTGGAAAGCCCCATTTCAGCTTCTAGGAGAGTCAAGTCAGGCTTACGCTACTGGGCATCCCAGGATTCCAACGATCGGATGTGGCATGCGGGTAGCACCATGTGCCAGGGTTACATAAGCGTCTAACAGATGGAATAGGATCTGGTCCCTTATGCCCAGCACCTGCAGTTTTCAATGGTACAGTTAGTGAAGCTGCCAGTAGAGGAATATACATTTGGATTTGCTTATAATTACAAAAGTCTTCCTCTAGGGCAGTAATGCTTTATTTTCCCATGAACAACATGCATTTTTATTTTTCCAAAAAGCAGGGGAGGAAAGTGAGGAAATATGCTAAGCAGCAGTTTCTGCTGGACGAAAGCAAAAGTAACTCTGTGCATGATCCACAGAGAGCAGAGCAATAAGCAGGTTTGACTCACTAGCTGCTGCTACTGAGTTATTTCCTACAGGAAAAGAGCTTTTTTTCTTTGTTCTACCTTTCAAGACTAAGGTGCATATCTTACGCTGCATCATAATACGTGCGAGAAATACAGTATATGTGGGAGTGCCTCATTTCTGGTAAAGTCATAAAACAGCTAGTGATATAGCCTATTTTTATGCTCTGCTTTATACTACATAATACTTCCATCTTGAAGCAGCAGAGAACGCTGAAAACAGTGTTGACACTTGTTGGTGAACAGAGACAAGGCCAGAGCTGCTTGACAATGGCAGATGAACAAAGGATGCACAGGTGAGGGAGTTCTCTGTTAGCATCTGTAGGTGAGTAAGGGGAATGACTGAATGGACCAAGCACCATTAGCACTTAAACCAGTGGTTAGATTTTGAGCTGGGGGTTAAAAGGCACTGTTTTCCTTGTCAGACAACAAAAGAGCTACACCTAGTGGCTAGGTACAGGTGTTCAAAAAGCCTGAGTCGCAATCAATCTAAGTTGAATGGTTTTCTGTAAGTGGCATAGTTTAGATTGGTATGAACAGAACACACATTTGCCCTTTGGTGGGAGGCAAAAACATTAGTCTGGGTTCCGCTATTTTTAAAGCGGTCCATGTGTGCCAAATTTCTGTTCTCTTACAGGTATAGACAGGTATCTGGTCACTTATACTGGTAAAAGTGTAATGTCTGTACCTGGCCAATGTGACTGCAGTTAGGGATCACCAAAACCTAACCACAGGGCATTTGTACACATGCTTGCGCCACAGCACTGCACACTTTTAAAAACATCCAGCGCTGCAGCACATGTATTTGTATAAACTGTGAAATGTGCATCAGCGCTGAGAAAATTGGCAGCAGCATGCTTTTGAACTAAAACACATCAAAGGTGTTTTAGTTCAAAAGTGCACTGCTGCCATTTCTCAGCGCTGATGCACATTTCACCATTTATACAAATGTATGCAACACAGTGCCAGGTGTGTCAGCTTGTGTTTGGAGCAGATTCAATCAAGTTTGCTCCAACATGCTGGATATTTGGCATGTCGGAGCAGACAAATGTATGCCTATAAATGCCTACAGTCTACAGCAGCTGGGTTAGGAAGCCTGGAGAAGGCAAAATAGGCCATCTCTTGGAGGTAAGGCCTCACTATCCTGTTGGTTCATCTCTAAAGATTCAGTACAGTTCATAGAGAGTGAGATGGTGCACAGGCCATTTCAAGCTTGCAGAGGCAGCTGATGCAGCATGGGAGGAAGTTTTACAAGTGTAGACAGACCTGAAACAGTTAACGGCAGCTTCAGTGTGACACACAGAGTTGAGATGGCGCTGAGGCAGCTCTAATGGGGGAAGCCAGAGCTGTGGCAGGATTGAGGGTGTTCTGAGATAGTGGATGGGGCTGTGAAATGATTGGGCTAAAGCTGCAGAGATCAGGAGTCCCCCTACCTGAGAGACTTCTTGTAAGGATCTCCTTAGCAAACACCAAATGTTGCCCTGGAGAGCAAGCTATGAGTGCGGGGAAGTAGAGGAAGGAAGTAGCTAACACTAGATTAACCACTCAAAAATGTAAGAGGAGCACTATTGCCAAAACAACCTGGGACAGGATGGGGTCTTATCGAATAAGTATTGATGAATTATTGATTACTCTCTTTCCTATATTAATTCTGTGTTGCCCTTTTTCCCCTGACCCACCAGTTAAATTCTCTTTGCTTTAGACTTTTAGACTTACTACTTACAAGTAGAGTAATATTTATCATTAAGACCACCTAGATGAGGTAGTTTTGTTGCACTGGCTCAGGCTTCTAAGTGGGGGCCTGAGCCAGTGCTGTTAAACTTTTCAAAAGAAACCCTGGGTAATGGGACCTGGTACTTTTTTTTCCCCAACAGCACCTTGCATAAAGGTTACAGTAACAAGTACACAGTGGTAAAAAACAGTTATGCTGTGTCTAGTGTGGGGAGCGAGTCATAAAAAAGCACAACAGGGACTGCAACAACAGGCTGCTAGTATGAAAAATATTGGACTATTTGTGGATTTCCAAAAAAAGCCCTCCACAATTAAAATATGTCAGTTACTAAATGCCATTTAAAGGAAGGTCTCTGATTATGCGAAAACCCACACACTAAAAAAATATGGAAATCATTGACTAAGTCACCTAAACATTCTGACAATCAACTTTCATATCAAATTTATATGCACAGATTCTTAATTAGAAATATTAGCACTAACAAACAGACAATACTTAACTCTGCTTTTAGCATAACATTTACAATAACCGCCTAATGACATTGAATTTTAGCCATTCTTCACGGAGCAAGCAACCAAAGAACCTCACAACCCCAGCTCCAGTTTCTAACCTCCCCCTCTTCTTGGCTCCCTCTATATCCTGTCCCGTACACTCTCAATTCTCTGTTAAACTCTTCAGGAAAGAAGCCCTTTAAAATGCTTTGCTGAATTTTAACAGCTCTGCCAGCTACCAAGAGAGCTCACAGATCAGAGTACAATGTATTAGACAGTATCCCTGCCAAAACTATTATAACTTCATTCTGGTCTTTTTTTAAAAGAAAAAGTAATTATCTAAAATTGTTCAACCCCAAATTCGAGCCAACTGAATGAGTTGTATTGTCTGGCAAATACAACCAAATCTGAGACCAAACAGTGCAGGAACAGATACTTTCTAATTTAATGAGACATTTTACTTGCTGTAAAAATCTTGAGCCTTATTCTTATTTCACATACAGTACTTCTACTGTGCACTTACTCTATTAACTGAATTGTTTTTTATTTATGTTCTTACACGTGACATGAGAATCAGGCACAGTTTTTACAGATGCTTCAGCGCCTGATTCTTATTTATAGTAAGGCCAGTTCGTTCTGTTCTTCCCGTACAAAAGGGATTCAAAGTGGGATTCCCATTTTAAGGCTCCTTACTTGTACCGCCAAAATGGTATAAATTGTCCTTAGTTTCAATATCGTATTGCTCTCAACAAGAAATGTTTAATTTATATATTCAGCCTTCTGAAAGTCCATGGCAAGCTTCTTCTTGCAGATAACACTAAATCAATATATAACATTATGCTGGAATTTCCCACTGGGTAGTGTTTACTGGTCACCCTGGCAGGCAGGAAGCTGTCAGTAGCTTAAGGGAATGCTAGAACTCAATCAGATGCCAAATGAAGTCAGACTGCAGGCTGGTTTTCAATAGTCTCTTCTTCTAATAAGTCTCAGCGATCTGACTACTAATGTGAGACTATTTTTATCCGGTCAGCCTCTCTCACAAAAGTGATCATACTGAGCTATTTTCTTCCTTGAATTACAGCATTAGAGAAGATACAGAGGAGGGTTGATCTCTAACAGTTCTTCTTTCCTAGCCTTTTTCTTCTTCTTTCATTACACCAGTACATTGACCTGGAACAGAGGAAAAATTGCCCCACAGTTTTGTATTTCATTTATGTTATCAGCTTTTCAGGAAATCGTTAGAGCCAAATGGAACAACAAAAAAAGGTATCCGTGCCCTTCTGGGTCTGACAAGCTGAACTGTGCCTGGCCGTGATTGTTGTTCTAACCACAGGCAATCGGCGTCACACTCAAACAGATGAACAGCCCATCATTACCAGAATTGCCCAGCATTTTCCATTTCCCCACTCACCTCTGTCCTCCATGCCTTGACACTTGGTTCACGTTTATCACTAGGGCTGAAGTAACATCCCTATGTGGTAGGGAGGCAGGCTTGCCCATTTAAAACAATGGTCACAGAAACAGCAGCATCACTTGCTGAAATGAGCTTCCTTTCACAGCACTTTCCTTTTGTTTGCTTGTTTTGTTTAGTAAGGATATTTTCTTCAAGTTGTATGGCCCCCTTCTCTGCTCCAGAACAGATTTGCCACATGGGAAGGCCTTCCTGTCATTCAAGTGTACCCTCTTAAAATTACGGTTTATTAGACTGCTGCTGCATTAAGAGATGTCCAAGATCCTGATCCTCTGTTTTTATGTGGAGAGGTGGCTCCTACATATAACCTCACTGACTTCAGTTTTAGGCTTGGCACTGGTGAAGCAGTTCACATTTCACCAGCCGGCACAAGACCAAAGCCTAATAAGCAGCACAAGACCAAAGCCTAATAAGCAGTACTTTCTTCTTTGAACTGGGAGCAGTCTCCATTGCTGCATACTGTTGGTGAACCTGAAAGCTAACACTGCAAATGCTTTAATGAAAACTAATACTGTTGGCTGAAATGGGACTTTAATGCAGCTTTTAGATGGTATAATATGCTTCTCCTTTAACCAAAGAATTTAGAATTTCCTCCCGCTGTCTTCCAGCCTGTGAAAATAATTTAGTTAAAAACTGCTCTGCATGGAAATGTAATAGCAATACTAAATCGTGTTAGTTAATTAGGTAAAATACCTATTAAAATATTATTTTAAAGGGCACTTTTTGCCTGATGCACTGAAAAAAGCCAGCATAGTCAATTATAAAAAAAATCATCTCTGCTAACCACTTTATGGATCCCTTAAGCCTCAGTAACCCACAAGGAACAGCTTAAATCTATGACTCTCAATAGAAACAGTGGACCTACATTATAAAAATCATAAGCAAGTTTTGCTCTGGATGGGGCAAAATAAAGACTAATAAATTTAAACTGATTCCAGCTATATTACATCATTCTGATCAGAAGCCTGCACTATTTTAATTCAAAATGACAAAACTCTAATGAGCATAAATTATCATCAAAAGTCATTTCTTTCCTATTCTTTCCTTTTTTCATCCTATTTGTTTTAGTCTTATTATTAAATATTTGATTTGTTTTAATATCTCAATATAATTATGAAAAAGCACATATCTTCTTCTTGGGCTGATGCTGTCTATTGAAATACCTAGGAAGAAAAATATGAGGCAACTTTACTTTTTTTTTTTTGGCTTATTGAAGGTGAATGTGATATAAGTATGCAAGGTAGGGCATGGTATTTTTAATTCAGGTGAAGTTTTTGGGGCTATATCCAAAAAAATGAACATAGGCACTTCAGTGCTGGACATTGCAACACCTAGTTTTAAGGCCCATGACACTCATGGTATAATCCAGAACTCTCTATTAGTCACCAAGGCTTCCAAAATAAAGCATGGGGAGAATTAGGCATCTCAAAATGGGTTTCACAAAAGCCAACATGATGAGCAGGAAGCCTTCTACAGCTAACTACATAAAATACTGGAGAAAGTGCATAAACGTTACTTTGAGCAAGGACCAAAACCCAGGCCTCCCAGGTGAGAGTCCTAACCATGGGTCTGCATAATCATGCTCATTCTTATGCACATACACGCTTTACTTCTTTCATGCACGATGGCACAGCTTTGACAATATGAGTGTAAAGCAGTCCCATCCTAGAGTGTAATTTCCTGGTGGTCAGGGAAGGAATTCTCCTGAGATGTGGAAGATTTGAATCCACTCAGGCTGAGGAGGAAACTGAACCTGTATTTTCCTTCATCCTGGATGTTGATTGTATAAATGGCACTGGCAATAGTGGCACCACCATTTAAGAAAAGAAAAACAGCAGCCATCGCTGCATTTTGTAGAGACACCAATCTGGTAAATATCTAATAGTTTTCCTTCTGTCATACCATCCTGATTCAGCCTCCTAAATGACCTTGGCAGAAGAACATCTAATTTGCTAGATCCCAAATGACTCATTTTAAACTAAGTACTAAATTTGTCTGCCCAGGGGCAGTTCCAGACGGGGTGCAGTGGTGCGGTCACACCCTGTTTCAGACCACACCATGCAAGCAGCAGCTAAGGCCTATTTTTTAATCCCTGAATCAGGTAAGCCCCCTCTCCCCCCTCTGTGTTCAATGGTGTTCCTATCCACTCCCCTGCTCACCACTGTCACTGTCCCCAACTGAGCAAAGAACAGCTCCAAGGCTACTCCTGCCCCGCTACAGCTGGGCTGCATGGGGAGCTGGGCTTACCCTGGCACAGCAACAGTGGAAGCAGTAGCTGGGTTTCCCCTCACTGTCTAGTCCCCTCAGGTGTTCCCCATCAGGCCAGGAGCAGGCTCAGGGCAGGGAAACCCACCCACTACAATAGCTGCCAATGTTGTCTCCATCTGAGCCCAGCTTCCTGTGCAGTCCAGCTAGAGCAGGGCAAGAGTGACACTGGAGCTCCTGTGTCCCTGGGTCAGTTGGGAACAGCAGCAGCAGTGGGCAGGAGAGGGAGAGGTGGAAGGGGAGGGGGTACCAAAAGCAGGTGGAGGGGAGATTCTTGCCTGATTAAATAATCTGTCTGATGCTCTCATGGTGTGGGCTGCCCACCCTGGTGAGGTGAGGAGAAGATAAGAGAGGGATTAAAGACACCCATGCAGTGTTGGGAACTGCTTCTTTACCCCACTTAACAAATCTTGGATCTACCCATGGCTTTGCCCTACCCAAACAGTGGAACTTCAGTGTGTGTGCAGAAACAGCAGCTTAGGTACTTTAAGAACTTCACTGTTGAAAACTAGTTTCTACAGAGCTTAGATAGTTCCAGAGTTAGGCGGAACTGAGTGGGGTTTTGAAGCCTATCTTGACACTTCATTAGTGATGATACAATATTTAAAGCAGCCTGATCCATGAATGGCTCCAAATAAAGGAGTTAAGAATTTCTTGAACTGAGCTATGGAACAGGAATCCCATTGTACATAGCTGTCTTCCACTCTTTGATTTACAACCTCTGAAAAAATATGGGAATCTGAGTCTAGATTTTGGTCATCAGTAATTAACATGTGTTCTATGTAGTCATTATTTTCTCTAATACATTTGTGGACTTTCATCACAAGTAGATTTTTGGATATATACTCAAACATTTGTGACAGTGTGGGAATTGTCTTTTGTAATAGATACATATGAAATAATATATTTTCTGCACACTGAATAGGATCTAGTTATATTCAGTGTTGCATATCCAAATCACCATGTCACACTGAAAATTTACTCCAATTTATCTTCAGAAGACTAAAAAAGATAGAATATATTTGTATTTGACTTTATTCTGAAACTTCACACAACAACTGTACACAATTGCCCAATTTTTACATTCTTTTGTATCCTAAAATAGATTCACATTTAAATAAGGGCTATAACAGGTAGCAGATTGCTAAGAAAGCTTACTCTTGTATTCCTGAAAGATCTGGAATAGTACATTACTGTAGGACCTGAAAGTTGAAGTAATAACTCTAGTCATGTTAAAAAACAGAAGAGCGTTAAGTACAATGACTATACCATAATACCATGTTTTTTGGAAAAAGCTGTGTGTTGCCATAACTATTTAAATGGGTGGAACTTTAAAGAATGTTCAGGCAAGTACGAGCTATACAAAAACCATCCACAAAGATAATTAGTAAATCATAAGCATTCTGCTTGTGGGCAAATATAAATATATAGTCCCAAAGTAGGAAAAAAAATTGTTGTAAAGAAAGAAATTAATATAATAAAATCCAATTCAAATTTAATGCACACAGCATACAACCTAAAATGATTATATAAAATGTACCATTGTTTGTACTCTGTTCTTTTCTGTGACACATTTGAATTTATCATGTTGAATATGCTATGCATTGGACTAGTAGTCGCACAGAATAGAGCACAAAGAAGAGAATGCAATTGACTGATCTGTTCCCAATGGACGCCAGTCAAATGTAAATTAGATCAGAATATAATCCTGTGCAGCACGTCCCCACAAGCACACACATGCATTTCCCTGGGGACAAACATAGTTATGCCACTGCTACTTGTCCCCAGGGAATGCCCCTGCACATGTGCTCTGGCATGAGGCAAATTGCCCTGGGTGGGGTAGGGGAATCTGGGGTCAGCACCTTATTAGAAGTCCTCCCAGGGCTGCAGTGGCAGCGATCTGGGCACACAAAGCCTGACCAGCAGCCACAGCCTGGCTCTAGCCAGTCAGGCTCCAGTTTCAGGTGGCGTGCACTACAGCCACGTGCGCCACCCCGCTTTTTTAGCGCATTCTTTTTTAGATACCAGGATTTCTTGGTATCTAATTTGGCTCTGTGCTGTAAATACATAGCTTGGAGAACCTTTTGACACGTGCTGCATGTGTTTTTCAGTGTCTCAGAAGCCTCTGAGGTGCTATAAAGTGCACGTTCCTGCTCATCTGGACATGCCTGCGTTGTTTGGTACATAATACCACTCCTGCCAACATACAGGCCTAGGTGAGGAGTCCAAGGAGTCATACTTGCTACAGTGACTTACAGCTGACCCCTTAGTCTTCTGACTGAAGCTCACAGTTTAAATGCAATAGTAATGAGAACCTCCTTGTGAAAAAAATAGCTTAGAGAGGACAAGAAGGTCATAAAAGCCTTTCAGAAACCATCAAAATGCAAGGTATTTCTCCTGAAAGGGAAAAAAAAAATGAAGAAAGGCAGATCTGAAATTAGTGAGATGCCCTTGGGACACCAAGGAAATCAGAAGAGCAACAAGGCAAACAAGGTTCTTTAGGTAAATGTGATATCTTTTATTAGACCAACTAAATAGTTGGAAAAATTGTTCTTTGCAAGCTTTGGGCACAAACACTCTTCTTCAAGCATAGGGAGAGTCTGCTGGTGTTGTGTGTTCTCCTGGATGGAACATAAGCCGATATGCAAAATGCAGGGCTGTGAAAATGCAAATACATGGCAGTGAGGATCAGAGGCTGTGGGAGACAATAGGTATGAGACAGGTGGGGTGGGGGGCAGGAGGGAATGCTGACCTGGTGAAAGAATATATCTGGTAAAATGTAGAGAGGTTACCTGGGGTTATCAGATGGCAGGCAGGTTATAATGTGCCATAAATCCAATGTCTATATTTAGTTCATGATTTTTTGTATGCAGTACATTTAGGAAGTGAAGTTCATAGGCTCATCTATGAAAGGCATTTTGTAAATTCCCTTTGAGGATTAGAACTGAGAGATTGGAGAGAAAACGGTTGTCTCGTGAGAAGTGGGCACCCAAGGGCAATTGTTATTTTTGTCTTTGATAGATTTTCGGTGTGTGTTCATTCTGGAGCAACAAAAGCACCTAAAATCATCCTTTGTAGGACATAGTCCAGGTGATTTTTACAGGTGTAATGTCAGCTGAAACTTCACTAGCCGGGGATCAAGGGACACCTCAGAGATGTATGAGCTGAAGAGTTCAACTCTCATTGGGAGAATCAGGTTTTTATCTCAGCCTAAACCAGGGAAATACTGAGTGACCTAATTAAGAGCTGACAACTAAATACACTCCAAAGGCTCAACCTGGGCAGAGACTCCAGAGGAATTTCTAACAGTTTTGTTTCTGTTCTCCTTTGTCCGTGTCTGTCCAGTTTACTGTGATTTCTGTCCCATCACCAGGCTTCCTTATTCACAGCAAATGGACCTTAGTCATGCACTGTTCCTTCACTTAAGACTGAGGAAATGAGTATTCAGTGTTCTTGGTTAACCCTTAAGGTGCATAGACAACATTTCTATCTGTGACATCTCAACAGAGTGGCATATGTTAGAATTTTATAGTGTTACAAGCAGATGAAGCGACCCTGTCTTGCATGTCTGAGTGGACTGAACTGCTGGATTCCCCCATGCCCTTTAAGCCACCTGAGCAAATACAGGTTTGAGGAGGCTTGGGGGACAGTTCCGAGCTCTGAGCCTCCAAAGCCGGGTCTCAGGTACAGAGCTCATGTCTGCTACCCCTCCTTGGCATGTTTAACCTCCAGAATCACCGTCTCAGCTCTTACAAGCTGCATAACTTCTGGTTTGAGGTTTAAGTAATTACTGACTTAGCAAATGTGACAGTTTAGAGTGATGCAACAATTCCTGTGCAGTGCTAAGCAATAATACCACAGAAGTAATAAAATAAGGGTCCTAACAGACGAGCTTTTTGGAGACATTAAACTTTTTCTCCATCAAAAGTTCTTTAACAGCAAATTATTTAAGAAACATAACTGCAGTTTTTCTATCAGTTTGGCTACTATAAGTAAGAAATAATAATCAGTAAGAAACAATAATTTTAGTCGACTAAAAGTACTGGTTATGTTTTTAAGCTTATCAAGTAATCCAAAGATTTTAAGTACAGCTGCATTAGTATTCTTGTCCACTGTCAGGATTTGGAAAAGTTCAGCTGTTGTTTCTACCATGCATGTAGCTTGCAGAATATATTTCCTGAACTGGTGAGTAGTTTGAGTAAAATCAAAAATGAAATGCCCTATCAGCATGCCAACCTCCAGCCAAATTCCCTCTGGTTATAAAACCTTTATTACTTAGTCCTCCTACAGTCCAAAAGCACACCCCAGTGAAAATGGATGTCTAATTAAACTGATTCCCACATACCCCTTATCCATACCTAATGTTAATTATGAATGTCTCTGACTTCTAAAAAAAAATGTCTTTTTATGCTTTCATTCTAACTCTGCATGTTCCCTGAACAAGTGAGGCCAGATCCTTGGGCAAACCACATGACTTTTGAACCAGCTATATGCTTAACATAGGTCATTCAACTCCCAAGCCTTGCATGCCAGTCTATAGCACAACTTGTAGCAATTTCAGAGCCATTCTAAATTGCACCAGCAGTGCACAAGTGCCTGCACATTAGGGCTGATTCGATTCGGCAGAGATTTGGCCCGATTTGGTGGCTGAATCTCCAAATCCAAATCAAATCAGGAGACCCTTTAATCTCTCTGAATCAAACTAGAACCCTCCAAATAGATTCAGAGAGATTCAGAAAGATTCAGTGATTTGGACATAGACACAGCTTTAAATGTTTTTTCTACTTACCCCTAGGTAGCAGGTGGCTTGTGAATGCTGTGATGCTGGGGCTCAAGGAGCGTCCCACAAGAGCACGGGGGGCTCCCCACCACACTCAGCAGCAGACCCAAAAGTGAACCAGGAGCACTTCTGGTCCACTTCTGGGTCCACTGGGGAGCTCACTGGGGGGCCTCCCTGTACCCCCCAGCTTGGCAACTGGTGCCTCCTTGATCTTGAGGGGGCACCTGGCATCCCCCCACAACCATTTGCCAAGCTGGTCCACTTCTGGGTTCACTGCCAAACATGCTCCATGCACCCCAGCATCGCAGTGTTCACAAGCCGTGCTGGTACCTTGAGGTACGTAGAAAAACCTTTAAAAGCTGTGTCTATGGCCAAATCAGCATTGAACCTTCAGATTCGGATTTGGCCAAATCAAATCAGGGACATTGATCTGAATCAATTAATCGAATCACTGTCCCTGATTCGGGCTGAATCCGAATCCAAATCGAATAACCCTACTGCACATATCTACGCTGAATGGAATGCTCAAGCTTTAGACACGCGAGCTCAGACCTTTCTAGGTAGCAGTGTCTAAGGTGTGGTGTATACATCCAAGGCTATGTAAAAAAAAAAGAAGAAGAAAAAGAGTCCTAAGTACCACTCAGTCCCTTCTACTAACTCCAGAACTTGTAAGAGTGAAAGAAGAAATAAGGAAGGGGAGTTGGTAAGGATCTGTGCCTTCGGAGAGCTGGTTGCCAGAGTAAAGAGCTGTTCTTCCTGTATGGAGAACAGGAAGGTTTCTTGGCCCCTGCTTCTTCACATTCACCCTGTGGGCTGTGATGATGCTTCGACATTTGGAGGGGAGGGAGAGGTTTGTTTTGTTTTGCTTTTACTTTCAGCAGTGTATGAAGCTTACTACCTGGTGCAGGATACAGCAGACTGTATTCATGTTAAGAGGATCTTAAACTATTTTCCAATTTACAGCATGTGTTGAAGTGTGTACAATAAGCAAGATACTTTTATAACACTCTCTCAGGCGCTTAAATAGATAATATTTCCCAACTAAGTGCTAAAACAGTGTTAAAATTAGGGTAAACTAATGCTCTGTGGAGGAGGAAAGACACATGGAGACTGCAGTCCTACTCAGGCAAAACTGTTTTGACTCCAGGGGGAGTTCTGCTTGAGTAAAAACTGTCAAGTTAGGCCCACCATGTCAGTACAAGTGTTTTGATATTCACTGCTTCCTTGTAGTCTTGCCACCAGATATCAAAAGTTGGTTCTGTAAGAGGTTATTTTAAAGTGAAGAAAAGGTTACAAAGTAAATAGATACAAAATGAATTTATGTAAAGTGTTTCAGTGGCAAATTGGGTTGTGAAGTGGTGATCTGGTGGGGGGAAAGAATGAAATCCTGCATCATGAAGCACAAGAAGAAAATTAGGGTAGCACAGATAGCATTTCTAAATGTTACCAAAAATACTGAAACGGGATTATTTGTAAGTAATTGGCTAATTACAGTACACCATCCAGTCAATGTTACTCTGGTAGGGTAGGAGTTATTTTGATGATTATTGTTTTTATTGAGATGTATCTTTTTTCTAGAAAGAATTCTTAGAATTCTAGTAAGAATGAACATTTTGGTTGAGGCTCTTACAGCATTACCATTTGTATTACAGTGACATGTTTAGACCCTAACTAAGATGAATATATTGTTATGCAAGGTACTACATATATATGGTAGGAAACAGCCCCTGCCTCAAAGATCCTACCATCCAAATAGCAAAAGATGAGGAAGGAAAAGAAAAAAAGAAGCTTGCCCAAAGTCATATGGAAGGCCATCGGGGTTCTGAAATTGAGCAATAGTCTTCAAAACTGAGTCCACTGTCCTACCCAAAAGGTATCTTAACATTTTATCACTCCACAGGGATACTATATATGTCACCTGCTTGTATTTTTATTACTATTATTTATCTGTCCTCCCACAATATGACTACTTAAATATTGTTGCAAATACACTGGCCTTGTTCCCTTGCTGTCAATAATTTTTCTTTACATTTTATAACTTTTAAACTATTCAAAAACAAGTAAGGCACAGAAAATAAGCAGAGATCACTTAATCTTATTAAATATGTCAGCAAATCACAGTTAATGTCATGGAGGTACAATGAAAAACGATATATCCCAGAAAAGTTCCAGTAAATCTACTACCCAATTATCTTGACACACAGTAAATCAAATTTAATGCCAATACAGTATATCTGTGCGCCAAGGAACAGATTGGTTGAGACAACAAGAAACCTGTGTATCAAATGGTTTGAGTTATATTTGAACAAAAACACTTGAAGTTTTGGTTAAAACAAAGTCATTCTCAAGGTTTTGCTCTTATAAAACTAATTTTAAAAGGAGTTGGAGATACCAGCATTAAAAGAAATTAATATTATTGGAGGGTTCCAATGGAAGTGGTGGAAATGCACAAAGCATTTTTAATTAGACTGTATGAACCACTAGAAAACAAACTGGACAGCATGACACCCAAGAGACCTAGTAAAAGATTGATCTCCATTTTTGTTCCCTGTCACAAGGCATGTGCTGCAGTTTCAAAAGATCTATTTTATTTTTAGCGTATGCCACAAACAAATATTCACTGACTCAAGGCTTTGTTGTTGCACATGTGCATACACACATGTATTTTATTTTTAAATCAAATTCAAGGAAAACATAATGCCAATCAAACTCACCTCCACTGCCAAATAATAAAATACACATTAAGGGAAACATCTGGAGTGGAGGTCAGAATACCGGGCAACTATCCAATATCATTTCTGAATCTCATTAGCTTCCTGAAAACAACCAGCCAATTTCTTCGCATCAATGTCTTTGGAAAGAGGAATGTGCAGCCTCCAAATGGGAACATTCAGACTCCATGATCAGCTATGTGGAGCTGATGGCTGCTGTTATCGTTTCTGCCAGTGATCAGGAGGGCATGTATTACCTTTGTCAGAATAAGATTGTATTAATCCATTCTGGATATGCTCAATTAAAAAAATGCCTTTCTTGGCTTTGATGAGATGTCTTGAGTTCCTCTTGTAGGACCAGTTCTGAGACATGGTTATGAATAATTTTTCCATGATTAAAACAAAACACCCCTAAATATATAGCTATATATAGATATATATAGTGGTGACTATATATATAGATATATATGTTGTGGTGTTTTGTTTAAATCACAGAAAAATGTTGATTTGGGGTTACTTTTTTTAACTGAAAATTGGGGATTGTTATAAAATAGAGAAAACCAGGATCCCTGGTTATGATATGTGACACTGGTGGAGACCTATTACCATGCCAGGTCATAATGCCACTTTCTGTTACAGATTTAACACACTTTCTTTGTAAATTATTTTTCAGTGCAGTATCCTGATATACTTATCCTGATATGTGTAATCACATCAAGGCTATTTTCCCTAAGCTCAAGCAACATGACAGAATTTGGCACCAAAATGTTCAGATCACAAGCTTCCTGTTAATTGTGAAACTGTCTCTGATTGCAGACTTTCCAGTTTGTGAGCAGTTCATTTCTATTTGACTTCTCAACCAACAGAGGTATCAGCTTGTTATTATTTATGTACATTTGGCACTGAAAATGTGTTAGACATTTTTTATTACTATCCAGCTAAACAAACATGGCTTTTTAATCCATATCGTTCCTATCCTGTATCGTTTTCATTTCCAAACCTGTCAGTTTGCTCCTTCTTGAAACTGCCCACAAAAATCATCATGTGAAGAAACTAAAGTGCATGCTAGTAAGAAAAGAAACCTGTTCACATGGTTATCTGAACAGATTATGACAAATTCAGTATGGTTCTCAGTTGCAGTAAGTTTGTGGATGTTTGCACTACAAATTACACAGTGGGCATCTGTAACAGGGGGCCTGCTCGGGGCCAATCTAACCATGGCCCGCCGACCTGTTCCTGGGCCAACCGCCTGTGTTCTTGTCTGCCACACCTTGTTGTTATAGTTAATTAGTAGATGTTAATAAGCGGGAGGCTGCCCATTTTCTGCCCCGATGCCAGGGGGCGCTATCTGCAACTCCTTTCCAGCCCTACACCACAGCCATAGCCTTTCAGATGGCATCTATGTTCTCATAAATCACCTGCCCCTTGCTGGGCCCCAGAATCCTACTATTGAACCCCACCTGGATTCCTCCCCTCAGGTGGACTCTTCTGCCATCATACCAGGCACCATAGCTCCCTGAACTGATCCCCCTTCGGGTGTGATCCCCTCCCCCTGGGACCTTTGGTTCTCTAGCCCTGGCCCACCTCCAGGCCAGTCAGAACCCCAGGCATGCAGCTCTTGGGTGTTCCTCATGGTGGGCCTCTGGCCCTTCGACCCTTACGGTCCTGGCCCCAGCATGGGCCAGTCAGGGGGAGTTCAGACAGGCCTGAGTCTATGGCCCTTTTCTCACTCTCCGAGGATCCACCCTCTGGGCCCTCCAAACAAAGGGGTCACCCACCAGGCTGTGGGGGCTAGAGGTTAAGGCACCCCAACCCACCTTTCACAGGGGTGGTAAATGGCCTGGCATTTCCTGGGGGCTCCCGCACCACTGAGAGCCCCACTAGGCCACCCACTCCCAGCAGGGTGCAGTTTTAGGTCATACCCAGGACCAGGAGCCTCCTGACCGTCCCCTACAGCTCCTCCCTTACCTCCAGATGATATCAGCAACCCTCTGGCCAGGCGGAGTTGTTGCCTGGTCCCCAGCAGCAGACCTGCCCTGTTTATATGGCAGCCCCAGATCCAAAATGGCTGCCCTCATCAGGCACCTGGCAGCTGCCAGCTCCAGGCCCTTAAAGTGGCAGGCACATACAGTGCCCTGCCACAGCATCTCTAATATCTTTTTTTTTATAGGAAGCTAGGGGTTGGCCAGTGTTACACCTAGCCAGAGGTAACCCCTGTCAAAATGGTCCATTATTCATACGATCCTTTCTTCTACAATTTTGTTGTTAACCATTCTTGGTAATGTCTCTTACAGTCTCACAGACTTTTTTAGCTCTAACTAATAACCTTAACTCAGGCATGGTAATATTAACTGAAGTGTAGAAATGACTGACAGTGAAGTACTGGAGACACTGTCAAAATGCTCAAGAGGGCTAGATTTTGTTTTATGAATCTGAATAAGAGAGGTACATTTAACTATAATGACTACAGACCTAATGACTTAATATCATTTGACTATTTTTGCCTAGTTTGTTGTGGTTTTTTAACTTAATATAGTTTCATGGTTTCATAGTTTCTAGGGTTGGAAGAGACCTGAACAGATCATCAAGTCTGACCCCCTGCCCTGGGCAGGAATGAGTGCTGGGATCATAATACCCCAACGAGATATCTATCCAACCTCCTCTTGAAGACCCCCAAGGTAGGAGAGAGCACCACCTCCCTTGGGAGCCCGTTCCAGAGCCGGGCAGCCCTAACCATAAAGTAATGCATCCTAGTGTCAGGCCTGAACCTGCTCTCAATCAATTTGTGGCTGTTATTCCTTGTTATCCCAGGTAGTGCCCAGGGTAACAGAGCCTTCCCTATATTCTGCTGGTCCCCCCGGTGAGTTTATAGATGGCCACCAGACCCCCTCTCAGTCTTCTCTTGTGGAGGCTGAATAGATTCAAGCCCTTTAGTCTATCTTTGTAGGGCCTGGCCTGCTGCCTCCTGACCATGTGAGTGGCCCTCCTCTGGACCCTCTCATGGTTAACCACATCCCTCTTGAAGTGCGGTGCCCAGAACTAGACGCAGTACTCCAACTGTGGCCTGACCAGTTGCATCTGTAGATGCATGACAAGATGTGGTTCACCTTACTGACGGCTTCCTTGCATTGGCAGCTCATGTCTATCCTTGAGCCAAGAATGACTCCAAGACCCCTTTCAGCCACTGTGTTGTTGAGAAGGGTGTTTCCCAGCCTATAGGTATGTTGCAGGTTCCTTCTCCCTAGATGCAGCACCTTGCACTTGTCTGCATTGAATTCCATTCTATTCTCATCCGCCCACCTCTGTAGCCTGTCTAGATCTAGCTGGATTCTGTCCCTCCCCTCCAGTGTGCCAACTTCTCCCCACATCCTTGTGTTATCGAATTTGGACACTGTGCTTTCCACGCCCACCTCCAAGTTGCCCACCTCCAAGATATATAATCTAGCAAATTAGTAAACTAAATAATATAGCACTAGCCCCCTAGCATATCAGTAAAGCTTCTAGTTTCTCTCTAACTGGAGAAAAATATGTGTTGTATTATATGTGATCATTCATCACACCATCAGCATGCTCCTTTTCAAAATCCTAGATCTGCCCATGACAACAGGATACATGCTTCTTTTTAGTGGTGCAAAATCCAAGCATCCATGCCAGACCACCACAGGACAATCCTGATGGCAGAAGCTGGTCTCCTGAGACAGGAAAGGTAAAAATAGGATGTGGTGTATAGAAGGGACTGGAGGGTGGGTTTGCAGTGAGTTACAGGACAAGGAAGCTCATTACCAGGGATCCTGGTTTTCTCTGATTTAAAAAAAACAAATCCCTAATTTTCCGATTAAAAAAAAGTAACCTAAAATGTGTCTGTGATTAAAATGAAATGTCACCACTGTGTATGTATATATATATATATATATATAGTGGTGTTTCATTTTAATCACAGGAAAATGTGGATTTTGGGTTACTTTTTTAAATCTGAACATAGGGGATTGTATTTTATTAAAGCAAACCAAGATTCCTGCTCATTACCTTATAGTCTAGGCACAAACAGTATGTAAATCATACTTTATTTTCATTAATTTCCCTCAGCATACCGCTTGCAAATTATTTCAACATAATAGGCATCCAACACTCTGAAGTGCTGGCACTGTGCCCAGACACCCCATATTATTACTTTTAACATCTATTTTTCTAGGGCAACACCCTGGAACATACTGGAGAATGTACACTTCTTTATTACTTGTATTGTTAGAGTCAAGCATGATTAGGCCCCCATTGTTAGGGACCTACTTAAATCATGGTTTTGCAGATTTCATGGACACCACAAAATCTGGGTTGCCTGAGAAATCCATGGGGAAAAAAAACTTAATACAATTTTTTTTTACTAAGTCTTCCCTTCTCGAGTGGGCCTCAGAACCCACCTAGGAGAGATAGGTGCCAGGTGGCAGAGCAGCACAAAGGGTGCAGCAGACAAGATGGCAGATACCCTTCCTCCCTTCTCCTTCCCACAGGGCCTTCCCACCAATCAGTGCTAAGGGGTGGTGCCTCCCAAATCAGCCCTGAGGGGTGAAGCCACCGTGAAATGCCCATAAAATGGGTTCTTCATGCCAGAACAAAGCTGTGAAAATTGCTTTTGTCTTGCAGGGAGTTAAGTAGGTCCCTCCCCATTATGCTTGGCATGGTATGCATATTATAACAGACTGAGTAATTGCAAACACAAGAGTGAGGGAATTTAGGAACTGGAAATAGGCTATCCCAGGAAAGTGTAGCTCTACACTTGCTAATTTACCTGGCTTGTCAGCTAGATTGCTTCAGCGGCTATCAGCTTCTACTACTGTGATTTCTAGCTGGCTACTCCTGAAAGTTTAAATGTGCTCCCTTTCTTTACCATCTGCAAACTCCTTTTCTGTATTTAATATATTGAATGCAATTGTCTGGCAGCTGCCTTCTACCACCTGTTTATTAGATTCCTGGCATGCATGGTAGTTAAAATGTTGTATAAATAATTTAGGACCTTTGATTAGAGAGGGTGTCAACCTGTCACTCACACAGGGTCAGTTTTCATTTAGTGTGAAGATGGTTTCAATTATTTTTGCACTTTTGTCTGGGAAGTTGTCAAACAAAAGCAGTTTTCTGGACAGAAAATGTTAACTTTTTTTGTAGCTGGAAAGAAGTAGAGTGGGAGTTTGCAGGAGTTCGCCCTGGGCTCGCTGTTACTTACAGTTTGCTTAGGATTTGGATGAGATTATCTTCAGGGATCCTAGTTTTCTCTGGAAAAAAAATCCCAATTATTGGATTAAAAAAAGTAACCCAGAACACACATTTTTCCTTGATGAAAATGAAATGCCACTAATATATAGATAGTGGTGTTTCATTTTAGTCATGGAAAAATGTGGCTTTTGGGTTACTTTTTTAAATCCAAAAATTGGAGATTTTTATTTATCAGAAAAAAAATAGGATCCCTGTTCATGAAGTTAGGCACCCAACTTCCACTGACAACATTAAGCATATTTATACATGCTTCAGAGGTGGGGTGGCATTAAAGCAGCTCCAAGAGCCGCTCTAGTTAAGGTATCCACAACATCTTGTGTATTTAGCATCCTGTGCTTCAAAATGGCAACTGGGGGACTTTAACTAAAGCTTTCTTGACAAGTTTTAATAGAAGTGCCCCTGCCACCATTTTGAAGTACAGGAATGCTGAATACATGAGACATTGAGACTGCTGGAGTGTGCTAATTAGATCCGACACAGTCTAATTACAGGGTGTCAGAGCAGTGTCCTCACATGTGTACAGGCACCCACTGAGCCCAACCAATATGGCATCATTTCTGGGCATGAGCAGTAGGAGAACTAGGACCTTATCAACTCCACTTTCCTTCCTATTACAGTCTCCAGTGGAGCACTATACAAACTGACTGACATCAAACAGCTCCCAGAATTGGGGCTTAACATAGCTAGACACCAATTGCAGTTCAGTATACATAAGTATAAAATAAATAGCCTGAAGCCAAACTCATTATAGTGCAGCTGTATTAAGAAGTATATATTTCATATAACTAATTGAATATGCAACCAAACGTGGTTTATTATTGTGGAGGACGGATGTTTAAAAGTAATTTCAGGCCATAGAGGAATTAAACATCATAAAAGCTGTAATATTGTTGTTGCACCTGCTGTGTTATGTGTGTGTGTGTACTCAGGCCCCCAAATAATATTTTCTCCCTCTGCCTATGGATGTTCTCCCCTAGGATACTGTGCCACTACAGTGCAATAGCTGCTAAAAATAACCAAATGCCATGTGTATAGTGCAGTACGAGCTGTTAATGCACCATGATTTAGTACTTCCAATAAGAAGTACTAATCACAGCATAGTAACAACATTGCCATAACAACACATGTAGACATACCCTGATAGTCTTATTTTTCAGTACTGATTGTTAAATTTGATCCTATACTTGGAAGGGATCAGTACAGACATATCAATCAGAGCATATTTGTGTTGTCATGTTTCAGCACTACAACAGAAATTGTCATCATGACCAGTTCTCATGCTAAATCCTTGTAATCATTTGTGGGCATGGCTGCATATAATGCAGAAGCAGCAGTTACTCCTAAGAAGCCATTTCAGTCACAGATTTGTAAGCAGTTTCCTAGTGACGTGTTCCACGTCACAGTTCACAATGAGCCTTTCTCCAATGCAAACAGCTGCTACATTGAGTTAAACAGAATTTGCAACACCCTCTATAAGAGTAAATCTCATTAATGTTATGACAATGATCCTTAAAAGCAGTGCCTGCAGTTCAATGGTCATGCAAATGCACCTGCCCAGATCAAGCATATAAAACTACAAAAGTATCCTACTATCAAGTATTCTACTTCAGATGAGATGGAAAATTGACACAGCTACCTTGTGTTGCATCTGTCTGGAGACAGTAAAGACTCTATGGCACTTATAGGAAAAAAATAGTGGGGTATAACACTGCCAGTGTAATCAATGTTTCACCTTTTATCAAAAGCCCTTATTGTCCAAATCTCTGGGCACATTTAATGATAAGCTTCCAGCTCCCACTAGTAGTACCCTCAAGCAGACTGAGCCACTCTAGGCAGACTGGTTCCTAAACCAGAAGCAATCTTGTCTGCATAGTGTCACAGGTGGAGTATCTAGCCTGGGGACAGGTTAATTGGCTCTGCCAGTCAACAGTGCTAATTATCCCATCCAGAGATAAAGCTACATTGTTTCCAGTTAAGGCCACAGCCCACCTGGGGCAGGAGGGTGTTCTTGTGGTCACAGAACCTTTACCATTTAAACAGGACTTTTGACAACTCTGTTTCCAAGTGATTGCCCCCTACTGTAATTAATTGCTTTTTCAAGAGTTTTCAGATTATTGTTATGTAAATGATGTTACTTCTCAAAACATATTAGTCGTAGCCAGCTCCTGACATACAAGCTTTTTAGATTTTATATATCAACTAAGGTAAAGATGTGATCTACAAGACTTGCATGCTGTCTTCCCTGCTTTATGGTTCAGAAACTTGGGCTACGTATGCTAGGCATATCAGGAGACTGAACAGCATCCACATGAGATGCCTGCACAAGATCCTGAAAATAAAGTGGGAAGACAAAATGCTAAACACAGTCATGCTAGAGTGTGCAGGACTGACAATTATAAACCACTATCAAGAAAAGGAGGTTGTGATGACTCGGCTTTGTCAGGAGAATAGGAGGAGACTGTATCCCCAAAAATATTTTATACAGCAAGATTCAAGATGGCTCTAGAAAATGGAATGAAATGGAACCCTCTATGGCAATACCACGACATGTGAAAAAATAATATGAAGTCATTCAACATCAGTATAAAAAGCTGGGAGGAGCATGCAGAATCCTGTCCAGTCTGTGATGGCTAGAAAATGGTATTTAGACATTTGCTTTTGGGAAGTGGCTTGTAAGTAAAGTAGATAAGCATTAGAATAATGGCCCAGGGGAACAGCAAGAATTAATTGATTTCTACAAGCCTGTTCATGACAAAGTTTCCTTCAAGGCCCACAGTGTCTGAAGCCAGCAAACACACAGGCTGGGAAATTGAAGACATGAACACTGTTCCAGAACAATAAGGAACTCTGCAGAATTGGTGCCAGGTCATAGTGCCTACTGCAGAGCCCTTGGAATTTCCAGTTTTGGTAAACAGAACAAATTAAGAGGACACCAGAAAGAACCACATTAGGATGTTTGCATGGGATGGGTTTGTGAAACAAAGGAAATTGTGACAGGACAGAATGTGGACAGTGTGACAACCACAGAGAGACCAGACAACAATGCCCAGAGATAAAGAGTCATCAGCAGGGATAAATGATCTGGATTCAGGTGTCAGAAGTAGACTGGCTAAGTTCATAGGTGACACCAAATTATGGGGAAGTGTGGTCATGCTAGAGGATAGGCTGGCAATTCAGGCCAACCTGGACAGGCTTGCTAGGTGGGTGGATCAAATCCTGATAGCATTCAACACGGAGAAATGCAAGGTGCTCCACCTCAGGAGAAAAAACCTACCTCATACTGATAGGCTTGGCAGTGCTACACTCACTAGCACCACCACTGAAAGAGACTTGGGGGACATGATTGTCCACAAGATGAACATGAGCCACCAATGCAATGCCTCAGCCAGTGAAGCAAATAAAACTCTGGCTTGCATCCACCAATGCATCTTAAGCAAGACCCAAGAAGTCGTGCTCCCACTTTACTCAGCCTTGGTGAGGCCACAGCTGGAATACTGCATCCAGTTCTGGGCTCCACACTTTAGAAAGGATGTGAAGAAGCTTGAGAGAGTCCAGAGGAGAGCCACACACATGATTAGAGGTCAAGAGAACAGGCCTTATGAGGAGAGGCTGAGAGACATGGGACTCTTCAGCCTGGAGAAGTGAAGGCTCAGGGGTGGCTTGGTGGCAGCCTGTAAGTATATAAGGGGTGTGCATCAGGATCTGGGAGAACATCTGTTCACCAGGGCACCCTAAGGGAAGACAAGGTCTAATGGTCACAAACTGCTGGAAAATCATTTTAATCTGGAATAAACTCCCCCCAGAAGTGGTACAGGCACCTATTCTGGATACCTTTAAGAAATGTTTGGATGCTTATCTTGCTGGAGTTATCTGACCCCAGCTGACTTCCTGCCCCTTGGTCAGAGGGCTGGACCCAATAATCTCATGAAGTCCCTTCCAGCCTTAATGTCTATGAAATCTATGGATCCTGGTTTTCCCTGATAAAAAAAAAAAAATCCCCTTTTTTCAGATTTAAAAAAGTAACCCAAATCCACATTTTTCCCTAATCAAAATGGAACACCATTAATATATATTAGTGGTGTTCCATTTTAATTAGGGGAAAATGTCAATTATGGGTTACTTTTTATATCTGAAAATTGGGGATTTTTTTATCAGAGAAAACAGAATCCCTGGTCATCATCACACATATACTGAAGGTAAAAAAATACCAGGAAGGAGGGAAAATATGAAATGAAATGAGAGAGAGACTTCACTTAGCAAGAAAGTAACTGATTGATAACTGGGAACAAAATTTTAATGTCCCATGGAGGTCATGTCTCTGGATCATTTCTCCCTAGGCTACTCCTCACTGCTTTGGGCTTGAAGTGTCAGCGGTGATACAGGAATGATGATGAGCCAAACTCCTATAATTCATTTCATGAGCTGTGAAATATGCCTTGACCTCCCTGTCCTTAATTGTATTCTGTGTTGCATTATAGCGTGTCAAAGTGTGGTAAGAAGAGAGATTGTCTTTTTTGAACATTCTAGAGATACATATATAAACTTCCTGCAAAGAGGTGAACTCCACAGCAAGCATTTAAATAGAATGAAATGCCAGAAATATTTTTTGAAATTTTAAGGCCACTGGATGTTTTGCTAAAATGATCAGCATTGAAATAATTAGTAGTAGTAAACTACTGTACCATTTTCAATTGTGATCCGTAGTTATAGTCAACAATCCTGGTTTTCTCTGAGGAAAAAAAAATCTCCAATTTTCAAATTTAAAAAAGTAACCCCAAATCCACATTTTTCTGTTATTAAAATGAAACACCACTCTCTATATATCTATCTATATATAGATATATCCCATGGAGGTCATGTCTCTGGATCATTTCTCCCTAGGCTACTCCTCACTGCTTTGGTGAGGAATAGCCTATTCTCCAAAGTGGGTGGGCTCCAATCCACCTGCCCCACCCTCCAGCACAGACTGGGAAAAAACCCAGATCGAGTCAATACTCAAAACCCATGTCTTCTGGCAATTGGACAATATTGCTTATCTACACAAGAAGAATGTGTCCTTCCCCTTTCCTGGTTTTGTTTCAATGTTAGAATTAAGGAAAAAGGAAAGGCAAAAACTTGAATTAACTGTTTGGCTGCAAATTAACATAAAAATGCAGAATTAAAACAAAGGAAGATATTTGAAATCTCACTACCTAGTTATAAAAATATTTGCCATAGGTGTTACTAGGGAAGAAAAAATCTAGGTAAAATAAAAAAAAAAATACCTGATCCATCCTGAAAGGGCTGTAGCAAGGGATAATAAAGCTAATCCCAGTATTAGAGGGACTACAGTGCATTAAGGTAGTTTAAGCATTGAGCTAAAACATGTAAGGACAAAATAAAAATAGTCCCTATTTAAAAATAAATTCCAGGTGTGAGGAAATAATGAGAATAATGCAATTCATAAAGCTTTTAGCAGGTCATCAGTAGCATATCTAGTGCTGGGCAAAGGGGGCAGGAGCCCCAGGTACGTTCTAGCTGGTGTGCCAGAACAGAGGCAAGAGGGCCCTTGAACAAAGGAAGCAGAGCTCAAAACTTCAGCAGTCATAGTCTCCAGCAGCACAAGGAAGGTCAAAATGGCCAGGAACCAGCAGGCTGGGGCTCTTGAGGTTCTGGAACAGAGAAGGGTGTATGTATGGAAGAGGGAGCCTGCATCCAGCAGGTTAATCCTGCTGTCAAATTAGCTGTTTTATATTGTTGTATGGTTGTTGACAGCATCCTTGAGTTCCCCTGTGTGTCTCCTATGGCTGCAAGATCTTAGCTGCTGCAGTCCTCCTGCAAACCTCAGGCATGCTGGGTCCTAGCTACACCCTGGCATTCCATGCCAGCCAGAGACCACAGCATCTTCGGTCAGAGCTGGAGGCCTACTAGGTACTTCTCTTCTGCCCAGGGAACTGAAAATACTAGTTATGCCTCTGCAGGTTAGATCTATGTTTAAAAATACTACTGACTATCTATGAATGTCTTCTCAGCATCTCTGCACTGCAGTAAAGTGAGATTATCAGCACATGTGGATATATCCAGATTTGCTAGCTAGGATGTTGATAGCAAAACAGTCACAATAGAATGTGCTTCAGTGCAAGCTACTCTGTCCCACCTGGGACCATGGTTCTTACTCAGTGGTTAAATTCCACAGGCAGATTACAGCTATTGGGTTATGTCCATGCCTGTTACAATCACACCTCTGGCTGCTGTGTAGACATGTAGGCTAGGGACAAAAGTTACATATAAACCGGTTTAAGGGATCAAAAACTGGTCTAAACCTGTAATAGAACAGAAGCTGTGCACATAAACCAGTTTCAAAATGGCTATAACTGGCTTAAGATAAACCTGGTTAAATGTAGTATCAGCCTTAACTGATTTGGGTCAAACTGGTTTATGAAACTTCTGTCCCAGACCCCTTCCTGGTTCAAGTTAAATTATGGTCCCCCAGTATCCCAGCATGCTTTCCAGCCATGGACTGGGCAGTGCTTTCTGCTTCAGAAGGCAGAGCTGGCTCCACCCCCCTGCTCCCTAGCTGGAGCAGTGAGGGCTGGCCGACAATGCAGGATGCAGGGGGAACAAGCCCAGCTGGGGATGCATCCCAGTCTATGGTGGGGGGCTGCCCCCCCCAGCAAACCCCAGCTGGGGTCTGGGGCCAGGGAGGGAGGGCTAAACACCCCTTCTGTGGCTCAAATTTACTGCTGGCTGCAACTGTGGACTGCACATCCCACAGGCAACTGGAAGCAGGAAAAGGAAGTGATGAGCAACCTGCAGAGTCCTGCTGCTGTAATTCTGGACCACCAGTACCAGAGATCTCAGGGCAGCAGGAAGTGAGCACACAGCCAGAGAGCCATGAGCTAGCACCCCCTGGCTTCTAGCCTGAGCCACTGCAGGAATGTGGCTGCATTTCCTGAATCAAAGGTAAATGTCTGTTCACTTCTGCTTCAATTTAATACATGCAGTTTAGACTAACCCGTAAAGACTGAATCAATTCAGTCTTGGGCTTTTTGACTGTTTGTACCCAGCCCTTGTTGACTGTTTGCATTCCCCAGTCACATTATGACTAAATTCATATGCCAGTGTGTGCCTGCTCAGGGCTGCATATAATCTGTTCAAAGGACTCTAGTTGAACATTGAAAGTCATTGAAGCCTAGGTCCCTGGCCTGGCATACAGGTCCTAGGCTCTCATGAAATTTCCCTCTTTAATTCCATTATGTAAAGTTCCCTGAAAAAATATGTGAGATGCTGATGAGTATGAGCCAAAGTAACTGGGCACCAAAAACAGATGCCTTTTTTCCCACCGTCTAATTTATTTGGAAAAATAAGATGTATTTCACAATGAAATTAGGTATTTAAAACACCTCAAAATGGGTGTCAGTCCCACACCTAGTAAGGTGGTGTGAGAGTTTTGCTATGCCCACAAAAATAAATTACAGTCTCTCATTTTAATATGAACTGGTTGATTTCCTTTATTTCTTTCCTGCCACGACTTTGATGGAATAAGGTAGGGAAATAAACACAGCCCTGAGAGATGAAGAAGATATCACATCTGAGGTTCAGTAAAACAACTGTTCTGCACACTTATTATGTCTCTCTTAGACAACCACCATCTTGGATATACTTAGTTCCCTCTCTCTTTGGGAACTCTCACTTTCTTGGTTGCTTGCTCCAATCTTCTCCACACAGGTCCCAAGCAAATGGCAGTCCTGTGCCACCTTGTATTTTCTACTGTTATCTAAATGTGGGGTTCACTTCCCTTGGATAATACTCATCTACCCTTGTTTCTTTCTCTTTTAGGCCCCCAGGAAGGTGCCTGACATCCCCAGGTATCAGACTCACCAATTCAGAGGTCTCCATCATCACCTCACTTCAGCTTCTCAAGTAAGTCTCTCTCCAGGACTCTCCTTCCATTCCCTTCTCTCTGCCATCTGTCATCTCTCTCATGTAGTCTCTCCGTACTTCTGTGTTTCTTTCTTCTTCTGTCAGGAACTGATTCCAGGCTCCATTCCTCTTTAAATCCTTCTGGCCATCTCCTGCATCTCTCACAGCTGGCACTCTCCCCTTGCTCTCTCCACCCACGCAGCTTCTTGTTTTTGTTTTCATCCAGGTCCCACTCTCCTCCATCTGGGTATCTCTGCCCCTTTCTCTCCTCAGGCTTTTTACCAAGGTAAGTTCTCTGTTTTGTGTTGCTCTCCCGGAGTTCTGTGATAGGGAAAACTTATTGCCCTGTCACAGGCGGCTATCTCTAGTTTGCACTTTTAGGTCTTTGGTTCACAATAGCATCTTGAAACATTAAGCCAAGATTGTTGTAGCCTACAATAGGCTACCTCTTTAAATATTTGTGTTTGCAACTGTAGCTGTTTGAGCCCAATCTCCCCAGACATTCTTGTATTACACTTTCATTTTTTTTCCTTCCTTTTAGTCATTACCATTGACAAGGCCTGATCCTGATCTCTCACCAGTATAAATGAGGAGTTACTTCCTTTGATTTCAATAGAATTGAACTAAATCAGAATCTGTCTTAATGGCAAGGGACAGAAATTACACTTAAACCTGTATAAGTAATCAGAAACCTATTCAAATCTGTAACACAACAGAAGTTTAGTGCACAGAAACTGCTTTCAAAATCACTGAAAACAATTTAAGATAAACCTGGATAGATGTAGTATCAGATTTAACTGATTTGGGTTAAATCAATTTATTGAACTTCTGTCCCAGATCCCCTCCAGATTCAAACTCACTCAGTCACCAGCATCCTATGCTTTGCACCTCCACCACAAGCTCCCCATCACAGGTTGGGCAGGCTAGACTTGGCCCAGGCTATCTACTCCAGGCAAGCAGGGAGGTGTGCTCTAATGCCCCCCAGCTTCTTGCCTGAGCCACTGCAGGCATTTGGCTGCATTTCTGGAATCAAAAGTGAATGTCTGTTCACTTAATTATAGACTCAGTCTACACCAGCAGTTCCCAAACTGTGGGTCGTGACCCCAAATGGGGTTGCAACATCAGTGGTTAGGGTTGTGAGATGTCTGTGCCCACAGCAGGGTGCAGGGCTACAACAGGGCTGCAGCAGCTCCAGGCAGGAGAAACCTCTGCAGCCCAGTGGGCAGGACCCGAAGCAGGAGGGAGCACCACACTGCTATGGCCACTAAGGTGAGGTGTGACAGTGGTGGTAGCATGGAGTTGTGCTCCCACTGTTGCTAGGTGGGCAGGGGGCACCTCAGATTAGTTTTGGCAGCACGGCACTCCCTCCCATGCCAGGTCCCACCCAGAGAGCCATGGAGCCCCAGGTGAAGGGCAGTAGGGCAGAGTGCCCCAAGCCCATAGCAGGCAGCCTGCATCCTCCCCTTCACCCCCACCATGGGCTCTGCTCCAGCCATGCCGCCCACAGGGGAATAGACAGGGGGGAAATTGGGCAGGAGCCACGCTCCACACTCCACTCCAGCCGCAGCTGGAGCTTGAGCACTGCTGTGGGGGGCAGAGAGCTGTGGGCCCTGGCTCTGGGGCACCTTTGGGGTGGGGGGGCTACAGGTTGTGATTGAAAAGCACCAGCAGGGCCAGGAGCCTGTGGGTTGGAGTGAGAGGCCATGCTAAGGAAATGGGATCATAAATGGGGTCATGCTGAGGAAAAGTTTGGGAAGCACTGAATTGATTCAGCCTTGGGCTTTTTGACTGTCTGTACTTAGCCCCAGTGCATCATGCTTTGAGATTGAAGTGTCTTACCAGTGGCGATTAACAAAACCAAGTGATTTTAAAAGAGCTGTTTGTTGATTATACAGAGTATAGAATAAAGCTAGTCTTGATTTGAGCTATTGGTAGCCGATTTGTTTCTGCAGTTTGGTTTTAATAACACTTCTTGCTCCAACCCACATAGTTTCCAGAGGGCAGCACAGGCTCATATGGTGCACAGACAGAGTCAAGGGATAAATTCTTCTCATTTGCCTTTTTTAACTAGATGGATTCAAAACAACAGTCAGTATACCATAGGTAATCATCTTCCACTGGCAGAGTCTGGGATGTATTCTTCAGTTGAAAAATATCCTTCAGCACAGAATTAGGTGCTGAAATCCCTTAGAGGGCTTAAGCCCTACTCCACTCCTCAGCATTTTTCACTGGCTAGTTTAGCCAATTGCTTGATCAGCATGCTTGTTTTTGTACATCCCATTCTTGTACTCTCCCATGCATAGGTACAGGGAGGCTAGGCATCTTTGGCTCCGCTGGTAAGTTATACTAGTCTCCAGATAAGGCACCTGAAAGTTAGGCATCACAGTACTGAGTGTTGCATTAGCAAAGTCCTTTTCTGGATCAAGCTTTAAATGCCCAGAAACCATGTAATAGTAAGTCTCCTTATTACTACTATGATGGCACATTGTTCATTCTGTTTGGATCTGGCGTTTTCAGTTAGCTATGGTATGAGAACAAGCCCACAGCCATGTAGCCTAGCTTCAACGTGGCATTCCTCAAACAGGAGCATGGGATGAGATTTAAACATAGATCTCACCCCAGCTTTCAGCAGCATGGGGTGAGATTTAAACATAGATCACAAAAAAAAAAGTGAAATGGGAAATGTTAAATCAAAACTGTGCAAACAGTGTCACAAACTTTAAACAGATTGCTGTGACTTATGATCTAGCTGGCATCTCTTATTTACTTCTCTGCAGATCTTTAGTTTTAGTGTTCTATTTAAAAATAAAAGAAAAATGAAATGTGCAAGTAAAATTTAGTTTAAATCTATGACTCATATGACAAAAGCATCAAATCCAAAGCCAAGTCTGGCACCCTAACCTTAACTCCCCCTGCTGTGCCTAGGTTTTAGAAGGCATTAAGATGAGCGGTTGTCAGGCCTTTATGTTACAAATCATTTATACAGTAAGGTTCAACTATAACAATACATTAAGATTAGAGTTTCATGCAAATAGACAAAGTAGGAGGATGGGGTGTTTATAATCCTCACCCAAAAGACATCAGATTACATGAAAATCGAATTTGGACTGTGAAACTACCATCTGGAAAATAACACAGCAGGAACAGTGAAGTACAGTGCTAAGTGAAGCTGAAAAGATCATATAAACTAAAGCTTGATACAGAGGATGTTATGTACTATAAGTCACACCAATATGTGTATATGTGTTATGACTGTCAATAGCCACATCAAAAATAAGTCCAATGATGGGAAAAACATTAAATATTTACCATCTGCTATACAGCTGGATCATTGAACTATATCCCTCTTGGGTATGCATAATAATAAATTAATAGACCCAGATCCCTAGCAGAAAAAAAGAAAGATCACTTTAAGGAGAGAAATCAGTAAAAACAGTCTGATATTTCACCAGATAAAAAAGAGGAATAAGGGAGACATATAGGGGCTACTCTCATTTAAAGAAAATATACATTCTAGACACATTTTACTTTTTAATTTAAATGTGTCTGTAAATGTCTAAAATGAGCATGAAAATCTGATGAGAGGTATTTACTGTGAATTATGATTAATCCTATGATCATGTCTCTTATAAAGACTTTATCTATCTCAAAATAACACAGGCCTAGACACATGGCAAGTAAACACCAGTCACACCAGTATCCAGAGTGGACAGCGAACACCAGTTCTCAAGAAAGCTGGTAATAATCTATTTGCATTGAGGAAATGGCTACCCCCTCCCCCCCAACAGTAGAAGCAGGTACACCATATCTACATTTGTGCAAGTTACATGAGGGTAGTTTAGGTAAGTGCAGTTATTTTTTTTCCCTGAGTAACACTACAGCAGTAAGATACACTATGGTACAGCTGTATTGCATGCCCACTCCTTGTTTGCATCAATGTAAGAGCTGAGTACACTGGTATAAACTTGTTGTGTGTCCACGGCCAATGAAAAGCTGGACTTCTAGACCATAATTTTTTAAACTAGAATCCTAAAATTAGATTTTTGTATTCATATACAGGCACCTGCCCCATCTTCAAAATTGCTGAATACTAAACAACTTCCAGTTGAGCTCAACTGTACAACTGCCAGCACCTGGCACTACAGTCATTTGAGGTCAATGGGAACTAGTTGTTGCTCAGTGCTCTTGATTATCAGCTGGATGCCTCAAATTAATCCTGAAATCCAGTGCTCTCCTGGATCAGGTTTTTTAATGATCTGTCCATACAAGTAGCTGGATATTTTTCTGATGCCCCTTCCCCAGTCACCATGGCCTCTGAAGACATGGCAAAACACATAGGAGAGGATGGTCTGAGGCCAACTGCTTACAGCTTAAAGTAGATTTAAATTGGGCCCATGGATTTAGATTAAAAGGTAGAAATTTTTTTCTTCCTTTCACAATAATGGCTGCAAATATTGGCCCAGCTGTACCACTCCATGGGCAGAGAGCCTGAGTGGACCCAAGCTGCCAATACCTGGCAGCAGCATCTGCTCCTTGTCATGACAAGCTCTCTCATTTTTCCTCATCAAGATTGCTTGAATTATCTGTAAATTAGTTGTTCTTTTTTTGGTCATGTCTATCCTGGTAGAAACAAATGTCACATCAGTTCTGGTTGAGTTCTGACCAGATTTTTTCAAAGATTTAGGAGGGCCTGGTAGGAACTTCAGACTGCTTCTTCCACTGTGGATCTATACTTCTCAACTGCTGAAATTAAGCAGAAAGGTATTGTTTCCACTGTAGGCAGAGGTAATTAACAACTCTTGCAAGAAGGGCAGGATGCCAGCTTCAAGCAAACAAGCAGTCATTCAATTTAGCCTGGCTCATGTAACTCTGTTTGTACACTGAGCTTGTGGTTCTCTCTGTCTTATCCTTCCTAAAATCATGCAGTAAGTGGTAAAAAGGCAACCTTGCCATTCTGTGTAATCCTCAGTGTTTTGGTTTTTGTTTTGTTACTTCCTCTGTCAACCTGTTTGTAGCAGTAGCATAATTAGGATGGCTTGAGGGGGGCACTGACTTAAAAGGGGCACCAGCATGATGTCCCACCCACCCTGGAGTCTATTCCATGGCAGGGGCAGGGGCAGGGGCAGGGGCAGCGGCAGCCCAGCCATAGAGAAACAGATGGGTCAGCACAATGCCCTATAATTAGGGCCTGGTTTAAATCGTGGGCCCAGCTCACCATGCAGCAGCTCCTTTAATCTTGTAGTTCCTCCTGCATGCCCCCCTGATGCTGATTGGCAGAGGGGCCCATCAGCCCTGCCACTCACTGCTTGCTCCTGATGGTAGAAGGCAAAAACTGTGGTTTTAACTATGCCACGGTTTTTGCCTCCCATCTGGTCAGCAGCAAGCGGCAGAAGGTATATTTTAAACCACAGTTTTCACCTTCCAGTCATCAGGAGCAAGTGGTGAGTGGCAAGACTGATAGGCCCCTCCACCAATCAACAGCAGTGTGGCACACAGGGGGAACTCCCAAGATTAAAGGAGAGGCAGCACCACAAGCTGGGCCCATGATTTGAATCAGGCCCTACCCATACCATATCTGTGGAGAAGCAGAGAGAATGAGGCAAGTGGAATACATCCCTACCTGCTTTGCCATGGAGGCATAGCCCTGCAAGCAGAAATGTCCCTGGTGGGGGGCAGGAAGAGAAGCAAACAGAAGCAGCCTTGGGGAATCCATACCAGCCAGGCTGCTGCACCAGCATGCATTTCGCAGAAACTGCAAAATCAACTAAAAAAAACAACTTAATAAAAATAAAATGGTGGCTCCCCAGTGGAAACCAGTGGTCCTTGCTGCCGCTGCAGCTCAGCTTGACAGCCAGTCCAGGGGGCGGAGGTGCTAGCTAGTGGAGCAACCAGAAGGGCAACAGAAAAGATGATGGGCAATCATTGGCCATCATTGGCCTCTCTGCCAAGCAACACTGATGGGCAGGGCCACCACAGCATATCCAGCAAACATCCACAGAATTTACTGTTTATACCACGACCCACCTGTGACTAGTGCTTAGGTAATTTCTGCGTGATTTAAGTAGACCCCTGTTCAGGTACCACTGGTGCCAAACTAAAGTCCAAGAGTAGCTATGTCTAGCACTATGGTAAAGTTGCCTTGGCGATGATAGGACAGCTGTTCTTTTTTGGGTTTCTTGCTTTTTTTTGTATAAGACAGAAACAAAGGAAGATTTTGGTTCCTCCAACCTAGATACTATAATTCTTAACTCTTATTGCTTAACTGCAAGGCCACTGGAGCGGAACCCAAAGTCCAGAATCAGGTGCTATGCAGTTCACAGGGACTTTTAGAATGATAATCCCAAAAACCTGTATGGTGAGCAAAGGGTAGCTAACAGCTAACCAATAGGAAAAGTTAATTATAGAGTGTACCTGAACTCCTGCCTCTCTCTAGAACTTATCTACCTAAGTCAGATCTCTCAGTGAGGTATGTCTTTATCCTTTGGATCCAGAGCTGGGAATTCAAACCTGAAGACAGGTGCTTACCAGTATTCTGTGAAACAACCAGAGCAGTGACAGCTCTTTTAAAATGAGGAGAAATAAATATCTGAAGAAAAAACCCCCAGAAATAAACCTGGGAGAAGAGAACAGAACCCAGGACTTCCCTCTTCCCAGCTGAATGCCTGTACTATTAAGCTATAGAATCATGCTCTATTTTTCATAGTCTCCCTCTGGTCCCAATGAATCTTGTACTCTTTGCTGCACAGGGGCCCAAATTCAGTGGGAAGGGCAGATGGTGTCTTGGATCCTAGCCTGGTGGCATGGTAGTTAGGGTACACTTCTAAAAGGATGGAGATGTCAGGCTGAGGAAGGACTACAACCTAGCTCTTCAGTTCCATGGACAAGAGCTCTAGCTACCACAAATGTTGTCTTGAGTTAAGTTCACTATTGTAAGTGTGTGTTAGGCATGCTCAGAGCGCACCTCTAATAGAGCTATTCAGAGGACCGAGGTGCTTTTTTTAATCCCAGAAAAGGGAGGAGCTATGTAATTGCCTACCCAGAGTGGGGCAGTTATAAGCAAATGCAAAAGTCTGACCTACAGATACATAGGTATATTTCAGGTCAAAAAGGGTGTCCTCTTTTGAGTGTAGGCACCTCCAGGATTAGATGGCCAATGAGCAGGAGATTTTGACTTCTAAGTTTAGACTTAGGCTCCTAAAGTCCACCTAAATCCTATACTGATTTAGATCTGGTCCAAAAATCTCTCCTCCAAGAAGTAAGACACTGGAGAGATGCCATCCTTTTTACATGACAAATGTAGGAACTGGTGCCAGTGTTCTAATCACATAATAGTATCCTTATCATCTTTAGTCTCTCCTCAAAACCCGATATCAGTGTTGAATAAAAGGGGTGATGAGATGGAAGCCTGCTGGTTTCCATAGATTGGGGTCCTTGGAAAGAACAACAGGTATTTCAGGAACTCTACAAATGTCATGAGGGAAGACTTCAGGCCAATTTAATGTGTCTATCTCCCCCTAGTCAGGTCCTTCACTCAAGCAAGTCAAGCTAGATATATTGCTATGCTTTACACCAGCAGAATGAATAGCATTAGCAGCCTGGCATGAAAATACTGTGCTAAGTATAACTTCTGAATAAAATAATTATTTTAAATGTGACATTACAAAAAATGTCTGATTAAATTATTTGGAATTGTTTAAAGTAGTTTTCTCTAACAGCTCTTCTAAATATGTACTCAGAAGTGCCTATATTTAATCAGGCACATTCAAGAAAGTAAGACTTTTATGGGATTGGAACTGTTCTTTGCAAGGCTTCCCAATGAAATAAATTAAGGCTTTATGCCCAGTGAATTGGCCCTAAATGTTCTGAAGTGACAGTGGGTAGTTTGTGTCTAACCTTTTTTGTATTTTCCCTCACCTTACAACTTGGCTTTCTTGAATGGAAGTAAAGATTCATTTTTAAAAGTGGTTCCATTTCTTCATTTCTCTAATGAGCTGAGTTACAGGGGTGACTTGTGTTCTGAGGGCACTATGTCTATGTCAGGGTCATGTGAAAAAATGTCCTGGTGATCATTTTAGGGCTTTGTTTAATTTTCTCCTGGGACCAGTGGTTCCCAACCTTTTCAGACTCAAACATCACTTAGGAAAAGGCCAGCTCCTAACTGTCACTCATCGTTTGACTACAGAAAAATAGAGCAATGTTACTTTTGCAAAGAATTCAGAAGCACCACAACCAGCTAGAATGTTTTTCACAACTACATATTCCTATTTGAAATATCTGGGTTTATTTAGTGAATCATATTTACACATGTAGCCTGCGTAGTACACAGTTATGTACTCCCCTCCCCATTGAAGGGGATGTTAGCAGGGCAGGTGGGCTGTGGGGTGAAACTGCCTTCTGCATGCAGCTTCCCTGCTTCCCCTATAGAGTCAGACTTGGACACACGATAAAAATTAACTAGGTACAAATTTAATAAGATAAGAAAATCATAACATATACACAAAATATAGGAACTATAAGCAATTTATACACATATTTATACAGGTACTGTATATACTATACTGATGAGAGATCAAGAGGTCAAACAAGGGTATCATTAACAGTCATGCAAATTTATACTCTAATGAGGTGAATAAGGCTTACAAAGCATAAGGCTCAGGCTCCAAAATATGAGGCACAGGATTTACAAAATATAAGTTGCAGAGCAAGGCATGTCTAAACTTAGATTCCCAAGAAAACCAAAGGATAGCCCATGTTAAACCCCTGAAAACCAGGGATAAAACCAGCAGTGGGACATTTACAGATTGCCTTAGGGCACCAGAAGAGGAACAAGGGGGTAATCAAGACCCTAGGAAGAGACAAATGGAAAGAAGTCTAACCTGTGACTGGGAAGGATGTCAGGAGCTCTGGACTACCTGAAGACTCAACAGATCAGATCCCAACAGACACTGATCCAACAAATTGTGCTACTGTGGTGAGTCTGGAGGGACAGTGAGGTGGCGGGAACAGGGTTGGCAGAGAGCCGAATAAAAGACGGAGTCTTTGGGACAACGTGCGAGGAAATAGTGCTTCAGATAAGGGACAACAACTGTTTAGAAAATAACCAAAAGAGTTGTGTGGGAGCTGCAGGGAACCACTCCCGACACAAACCAGGGACAAAGAGTGAAAGACACGGGGATCACATTACACTAATGAGGCAATTAGCGGTTTAGATTAATTTAAACAAAGTATCATTAAAAGTTTCAGTTCCGGGGTTTTCTCCATTTCAAATCAACTGCCTTTGCCAATGGAGTAATTGGCAAGGCTACTGTTACTATATCTTCTACTTAAAAAAATAAATCTATAATTTGAGCATGTAACATCTGGGTGCTATTCATTGATCACGGGCTTTAACAATTTACTGATCTCCTTCCTTTTCTTCTTAAATCCAAGTCATGGCAGGCGAGTACAGGAAGAACAAGGATATCACCCAACATGTTCACAGTATCTATAAGAAAACTGTCATGTGAGTAGAATTAATGGTCCATGTCTTCCTCAGCCAGTACACATTAGTAAAGCTGCACTGATTTTAAGTAAAGACCTGGTTCATGTCTTCTTGGAAGTCTTCGCCTGGGTGGGTTTAAATTTCCACCATAGTATTCTAACAACTTTTTTCCATCCAGAAAATAATGTTTAAAATCCATTAGCAAAGGAAAAGCAACAGTTATAATTCTGAGTTCATCTTCAGCAGAATTTCTGCCTCCAAACCTTCTGAGGTAGGATAGGGTTAGTATATGAAAGAGAAGCATTTAGCTCATCCATAAAAGAGGAGTATAAGATAGTTGCACATATGGTGGGAGAAGGACCCTCTTCAGCACCGCTCAGGAAAGGAGATTCTATCCCCTTAGGATCATAGGATCACAGGAAATTAGGGCTAGATGGGACCTCATGAGGCCATCCAGTCCAGCTCCCTGTTCAAGGCAGCATTATCTCTGTCTAAACATCTCAGCCAAGTGTCTGTCCAACCCTTTCCCATAAAATGCTCTGAAAACTTGTTTGGCATTTGGCCACATGTCTATACTTAGACTGAGGGTAAAACTAGGCGCTGGGTCTGAAGTAAAGGTAATTATATAACAAAGCTGGTTATCTTGTGTTTGGTTCTTGAACTGTCTGAAGGAAAAAAAATAATTTTGCAAACTTGTACAAGCAACCTCACAGCACTTCCTTATAGTGTGATTACTGAACAAAATGTGTACAGTACTTGTACAGTGATATGGAAGTGATAAAAGTAGTGCCCACACACAGTCTGCCTGTCCATTTAAAAAAAAAGAAGCAGCAGCAGCAGCAAGGGCCCAGGCTGTCAAACAGGCAAGGCCAAATTAATAGGGGAGCATGCAAAATAGAGAAAAGGTTTCAGCATGGAGCTTCCTTTATATCTTACTTTTAAGTTCATGCTATTATCAAATTCCTCCAGTGAGATAAGCCTTCAGAAATGTAAGATCCTCCAGAGTGTTTTGTTCACACAAATTGTAAGCTCCTTACCTTCTCTATCCTTTTCTACTTTTACCTCATAATACTTGACCCTTTAGTACACTAAGAACATCATTACACAAGGGTCTGTGTGAAAGCAAATGTTTGCTTAAACAGTAATAAATCAAACTACTTGCACATACCAAAACTGAGGAGCTTGATCAGCCTATCAAAGAGACTAGGCAACATGGCTGGTGGCAGTCCCTTCCAATCCTGTGTTTCCAAAGAGATTGGCTCAAGACTCACATCTAGTATAATTCAACACTTGCATCCTGGAGCTATGTTCATTCACACTAATAAAGAACCTGTCCTTATATTTTCATAATAGACTGACTAAAGGAGTACAAGGAAATAGCTCTTGTTTTTTTCAAGGACTTGGTATGTAAAAGGAATTGAGATTTTTCTGACAGTTTTATCCTGCTACACAAAGACTATATTAAACTTACATTCAACAATGAGTTTAAACAGACCAGAAAATTGACTTAAGTCTCCTCTTGCTTCCACCAGTAAGAGGTCTACTGAAATTGATGGGATTACACAAATTGTAAACTAAATATAATCAAGAGTTGAATCCAACAAAATCTTTTCAGACCTAAATTAAACCTCAGGGAAGTCCTAAAGAGTTTCACTAGGTTGAAAGGTGTACCATGCCACTGCATAAATGAGGTGAGGGAGGGATCCTGGGGCGTTTGTATGCCTGCTTGTGCCGCAACACCGGGAGCTTTTAAAAGTGCCCAGCACTGCAGCGCATGCATTTGTATAAATGGCAAAATGCGCATCAGTGCTGAGAAAATGGTGGCAGCACACTTTTGAACTAAAACACATCGAAGGTGTTTTAGTTCAAAAGTGCACTGCTGACATTTTCTCAGCACTGATGTGCATTTCGCTGTTTATACAAATGTATGTGATGCAGCACTGGGCGCATCAGCTCACATGCAGAGCAGACTTGATTAATCGAGTCTGTTCTGATGCACCAGATCTCCCGTGTGTTGGAGCAGACAAATGTATGTGTACAAATGCCCCTGTTTGTATCTGAGGCTGAACCAGTCAGCTCATTATCAGGTTACTAAGATCAATTAAGTATCATCTTTATACTGTAGCAAATTGCATTTAGAAGACGTACTGTCTTCATTATAATAATTATTGAATTATTTATCTGCATAAATGGATCCCAAAAACAGTTCCAATGTGTTTTGGAGGAAACAGATGCAATTGATTGTGCTGGAAAACGTGTTTTTGTTAACCTATAGTGCTATTAAATAAGTCTGACCTATACCTTGAAATTAGCTTAGCATTTTACCATCAATCCACTCTACATCTCTGATTCAGTTAGTCTATACAGTGCACCTCTACTCTGCCTTCTGCCTGACTTCAGAGCAACACAGCTAACAATTTCTTAGAACATACTTGAAAGGGACTGAAGTTGAAAGGAGATTTGATTCTGCACTCCCTCTTCCCCCTACTAATAGCAAGGGATTTTTCTCAGGTGACATAAGAGGTCTGCAGTGGTTAAACTGGAATTTTGACAAGTAGGAACCATGGTTATCATCAAGCCAATTTATTTCTCCTTCTTCCCAAACAGGATTTTCAGTAAAAAGGCTGTTGGCCAATGGTTCCCTCTCACTACCAGCAGAATACCCTGGCAAGCCCTAGGAGTGCGGTTCTAATTCTCTTATCAACCATACTCCTTCTGAAGGGGTCCACAAACACAAAAAAGAATAAAAACCTTCACAGTAGTAGCTCTTTTCTCTGGTTATCTAAGAGAGTCTTGTCTTAATTATCTGTATGCTTTCCAGGCAAGGATACCTGTCTGTTACAGAAATTAACATGCTATCAGCACTTGCATGAATAATAATAAACAGCAATCCTGATGATTACAGGACTAGCTACTCTCCCTTCAGCTATCACTGGGAAGAAGCATTCCCTATTCCCCCTCCATGTCATCCTCCCTTTTACTTTGCCTCCCATTACAGCAACATGAAGAATATTTGTAAGTGTGTGTCCAGATATGCTGTATATGCCTTACAAGCCCTGCTCTAAGGTGCCAGATCATATACTGTTCAGATACATTCTGCAGCATTGCAAAGCTGTCTGCTACCCCATGTGCCTGGCCATCTGCTCTTGCCTATGGTGAAGATGATATAAAGCCTGAGGGCACCTATACACATGTAACCCTTCTGCCGGGCACCAGTCAACAGCAACAAGGTCCAGGTTCAATTTTAGGGTACTAAATATATTTGACCTTGGCTCAAGCCCCCACCCTGGTTGTGGTTGGAGACACACCTGGGAAACACTAAATGAATTACTAGCGTGTCCCACAAACAAACCTTTATTTATTTAAACTGTATTTATTAACCTGTATTTATTAACCTGTATTTATACAAGCAGTATAAATAAAAACACCCACATTTATTACAAAGAATAAAACAAAACAAAGAAGACAGGTTAAATAAAACACTATGACTACAAAGCAAAGTTTTTAAGTGGCACTTTCTTGGGGGAGGCTTCACCCATACCCAAGCAGTCTGGACTTGGGGCTCCCCAATGGGAAGTTCTGGGGGCCTGCACCCCTACACATGCCCTTCAGCAATGGGCTGGAGAAGTGGGGCCACACCGGACAGTCCTAAGAGCTGCTTCTTGGGTTCACTGCACCGCAGCGAGCTGCTCTACAGCATAGGTCCTTCTGCATTGCAAGGGGGTCCATTGCTTCTAGAGAAGTGGTAGAGCACTGACCTCCACTTCTGCATGAGGGGTTAACTGTGATTTTTGTCAGCATACCACACCCCAGAATTCCTAGTCCTAATCCTAGGTCTGCTGGGCAGAAATTTGCAAAAGAACTCAAAGTAAAGTTCAGGAGGCCTATCTCGGTTTGGGACTAAACTACAACTGGCACCCAAACACATGGCTTGGTTGGGACAAACTACAAAAAGGGACAAAATACAGCCCAGGCCTATTTCACTGGCCCTGAACTGAGCAGCAAAAGCCCGGCCAAGCCAATACTGCACTGAGCCCTGGATAGACAACAAGTAGTGCCAGATCTCACCCTGGATCAAGCCATGCCAGCCTTTACTCTGGCCCAAATCTGCCAGCCAGCTGGGGTTTGCTCCAGGGATTAATACCCGCATGGCATTAACCCACTTAGGGGGAAAAAAAGGTGGGGGGAGAGGGAGGAAATAGGAGTCTCAGACTCTGAGACAGACTCTCTCTCCCTGTACCTGAGGCTTTCCCATCCCATAGGTTTTGCTTGCCTCTCTAGTGAAGAGTGGGGGAGACTCCCCATAGGGAACTGGTTTTCTGGCTCCCAGCTCAGCTCCACAGCTCTCAGCAGACCCAAGAGAGAAAGCTAAAAACCTTAGTTGAGTTATTCTTATATACCTGGTGTGACATCACCAGGGGTCCTGGTTTTCTTTGATAAAAATAAATCCCTAATTTTTGGTTTTAAAAAAGTAACCCAAAATCCACCTTTTTCCATGATTCAAATGAAACACCAGTAATCTATATATGGGTGGTGTTTCATTTGAATCATGGAAAAAGGTGGATTTTGGGTTACTCTTTTAAAATCGAAAATTGGGCGGGGGGGGTGGTTAACTGGAGAAAACCAGGATCCCTGGACATAACCCAAGCCTTGTCCAATTAGGGAGTGCCACAGTTCAGCCTTTTTCTTACTCATCTGGATAGATGATCTTCTGCATCCCCTGGCCAGTGAGGCCAGAAGGTTTTACATATTTTGCCCAGATACAGGCCCCAGCTTGCCGTGTGCTGAGTACATGGCCAAAACAACAGGGGCCATCTTGCCCACATAAAACACACTCACAAAAAAATCCAAACACACACACACACAATATACAACCCCGTGTGTATGTGTGTGTGTGTGTGGATATTATACATGTGACTGAAGCTCTCCTCCAATGCGTGCTAATTAGCATGCATTGGAGAAGACTCAATCAAGTCTGCTGCAAGTCTGCTGAACAGCGCTAAATATCATGCTCCAGCAGCCTCCACATCACATGTATCTGCATCCCCATGTTTCAAAATGGTGGTGGAGGAGCTTTAACTAAAACTCATCGAACAAGCTGTAGTTAATGCACCCCTGCTGCCATTTTGAAACGCAGGACACTAAAAGCACGTGACACTGCCGGCGCTTGGGCAGTGTCCGGCTACCGGTCAGCTGGGTTCTTGTAAGAGAAAAGGGGAACCAAGAGGATTTTGCAATTGAAGTGGTCCAGGGTTTTGGTTACCAGAAGAAAAGGTATGACAAGGAAATTTGAGCTGCTTTTAATAAGGAGAGCCATAGTGTTTGACAGCAGAGAGGCTGAAATGAAACTCTTATCATGGGGTGGGGACTACCTGTCAGCTGGGATAACTAAGCCATTTGCCCGCCTCTTGAGCCATGTTCCTGAATGTCATCTCAAACACTGAAATTATATGACAGAAACAATTTAGCTGGTGGGAGCATTGGCATCTGTCTAGGCTACAGCATCTGCACAAAAAACAAAAAAAGAATTACGAAAAGCTTTGAAAGCAAAAGTAATCAGAAACTTTAAAAGCTTCCAGCAAGTAATTTCCATACTGTCATACCATGACTGGATGTCTATTGTGTATCATTTGGATTCACTGAAATAAAATGCCAAGCCTTTGGTCCATACTTTTTTGAGACAAGAACTGAAATTGATTTTTTATTCATGCTGTTCTTTGCTGGATTTGGTTTAATAAAGGAGATCCCAGAGGGGCTATATGATGGGTTTTTAAACAAACACAGTGAAGTGTAGCTTAACCTCAACAGCCTTTTACGTTATGTTTATGCATGATGCTAGAATAGATAATTATAGCCAATGTCTTGCTCACCTCTTCAGAGCTGAACACATTGAATTTGCTTTTTATTAAAAAGCATTCTGCAGAGGAATTGCTGGGTTATGTTTTTTCAGTGGAATCGCATATTTTAATTTGAATTATATTGGAAACTCTGATTTTTAAGCCCAGCTAGAGTAAAACTTAATTTCCACTTAGTTAGTTATATTCTACTACCTATGACTGGGCAGGAGTAGTATATGCATAAAAGGTACAGAAGGTGATGTCAAAAGTGGAAAGTGTGTGTCAGAATCAGGAAAAGTTACAATTGCCTAGCAACCTAAGAAAAAAAGTGAGCCTGGCAACTGAAATAAAAGACCTAACCACAAAGGGAGGGTTTGACAGAAGAGAGAAACAAACATTTACAATGCACAAACCAAAGAAGTGGAAGAAATGTATGCTGCTAGTCTACAAGCCATGACAAGAAAGCACTGAGAATAAATACCATTTTTAAATGATTGAACTCAATGTAGATGCACAGTATTCCTAGGAACTGGGAAACAGCACTACCAGTCATGGTTGGATATTACCAATTGTATTTATATTTAACTTTATACTATAGTGAGAGAAAACAGGATATTTTTACAAAGCCGTGACCACCATCATTATGAGAATGCATGCTGAACACAAATATCCCTTTTCTAATAATATTGCTCTAATAGCTGAATTAAAGGAAAATCTCCACTGACGGCTATTTATTAATATAATTATTTATTTATGCTCATAACAAAATGAAAGAGTTTATATCCTAAGCCATAGACAACTATTTTTTTTTATTTTAAATATTATAATTATATTAATGACAAATTTATGGATACAGCTACCTTGAAGTCACACAAGTGGCTGCTCGATAGTGTAGAAACACCCAATGTGACTTGAAACTAGCTAGCCTGGATACCAATAGCAGTTTAGCCATAGTTCATTGCAGGTTAATTTATCCTGCCAAGAAGATATAACTACCAAACAAAGGTCAAGGGCTAATCAGAAAGAAGGAAAGAAAGCCTCTATGCTTAATGGCTTCCCTCTTACTGAAAAGAAAGGGAAGCAACAGTCATTTTGATTAGTCCATAAGAAGGTGCATTGTGACAGTCCCACATTGCCAAGCAGGGAGCCCTTTCTGTCTCTCTTGTCATGAGTCTTTTGGCTATCTTGACTGCAGGCTTTTTCTTCCTGCTGCTTTGTGGTTACAAAAGACTATGGTTTACTGAGAAACTGTGATATCATTTAAACGTTGAGGACTTGCCTATTTCCTGTTGAAGGTGAGTCTGCCAGAGGGAAGTGTGTAATTAGGATCTTGTATTTTAGGTTTCAGTTACAAATTAATCATCTTGCAAAAAGGTAAAGTAACTTCTCTCTCTCAGTGAATTTTTATGTTGTACCTGTTGGAAATTGTTGTAGACTTGTATACAATTTACTGTTTTGTTGCTGCTGCCTCAGGAAAAGTACTACCAAGGTCGGTTTGGTTACATTTTGTATTTAAACTTCTCTATTTATGGCAAAAATTTAACAGGTGTCTTTTGCTAAAGTTCCCATTTGGCACCCAATACTTTGAATTCTACTGTTATGTTCAATGGCCCACTGCCCAAAACAACATGACAGAAATACTATACCTTCACTTACCTCCCCACAGTTCCTGGCTATATCTCTTCCAAATACTCTACTAAACTAGAAGCTCCCCGCTATTGAAAGGGATCAAATCTGTTTCCATGAAGGGGTTGGGATTTCTTGATAATGCCATACTGTAAATTAGCATGCTGCACACTGTTCTTTTGCAAGAAACACATTTTTTTGTGATATCTTTTATTGAACTGACTATATAATTGAGAGAAATGCCAGACAAGCTTTTGGGCACAAAGTTTCCTTTGTTACATCTGGGAAAGCAGCAAGAGCATCATAAACTAACTAGCAGATAAAAAAATGGTGTGTGTTTCATTGTATAGTTGTGGCTTTTATCCCTAGGTGTGACATTCATACCTATCTCATGATGTTAGTCCTTAGACCTGCTGGTTATTGATTGATCTTGTATACACACCTTCTCCCTGGTGAAGGAGGTGGTACTCTGGAATTAGGCCTTCATAATCTGGCCTTATCTGGTGTAAGAATGGTTTTCTGCCCCTAACACTTTATCTGGCACTTTCACTGATTTGCCTGAATCCTTCTACAAGAAAGGTGAAGATACCATAGCCTGTTGATCAAATCTGTATACACTTTGACAGAATCCTCTGTCTAGAAACAGCCTGGAAATTATGCCCTGCTTTACACATGTGCCACCAGATGTGATTCTCCTGACAGCTGCTATTTTCTCAGCAGCTGCAGCACTGCAGTTCTCAATAATATGCACTGTAGCATTTGAGAGCTCTCAGCAGCAACACCTTTGTGAAGTTTTCTAATGGCTTGTGATAAGACTGCACATCTACGTTGTGCCTTCAGATGAATTGATGGAATCATTCCATTCCATAAAGTACAACTTGTAGCTACTATTCTATATAAGTATAAAGGGGATACCCTTTCTATGCCTCTCAGGGCTGCTGGTTTTGCATCAGTGTTGTTGCAATGCCTCCTTCCCAAGAATCATACTGTAGCTCTAACTGCTCTTCAGGGTTTTAGGACTGATGTTTCACTTATTATTTCCTTTATTCTTTCAGATGCTTCTTTTTTGGTCTCTGGTCATTCCCATGCTACATCATTATGTATTAATTGTTTCAATGGTTTACAGGCGTTTGATAGATGCATTCACATCTAGAAAGGTGGTTGTCCATGCCTGTATGTTGCTGGACTACTGTTGCATCCTTTCATTTGTGCGTTGTTTTAATGGCTTTCAGTTTCTCTGTGCCTGAGCAAAGTTCCTAAGAAGTCCAGGGCTAGGGATCTCAGTTCTTTTCTGTATCAGCATATCTGTATTTAACTTAATATTCTACTCCTGGCATCTATTTAGATAATGGTGGAGGGTTCCAATCGGTACCATACTCAGTCATTAACAATGGGTAGTTACTACTGCTTAGCATTTTGGGGTCAGCACAGAAATATATTTTACATATTTTTTCCTTACTATCCTATGAGGCAGCTGATCTGCTGCATGCCAGTTCCAGCAGGTGTAATAATCAGGGATCCTGGTTTTCTCTGATTAAAAAAATCCCCAATTTTCAGATATAAAATAGTAACGCAAAATCCATATTTTCCATGATGAAACTGAAACACTTCTTTTATATATCTATATATATAGCTATATATATAATGGTGTTTCAGTTTCATCATGTAAAAATGTAGATTTTAGGTTACTTTTCTATATCTGAAAATTGGGGAGGGGGAGCGGGTTAATCAGAGAAAACCAGGATCCCTGGTAATAATGCCATTTCTTTGCAGATTTGCCATTACTTTCTTCAACTGGGTGTCCACCAAGACTGGTAGAACTCTATGTTTTGATAGTCAATGAGCAGCATGTGGGGATAGTAACCCAAAATCCACCTTTTTCCATGATTCAAATGAAACACCAGTAATCTATATATGGGTGGTGTTTCATTTGAATCATGGAAAAAGGTGGATTTTGGGTTACTCTTTTAAAATCGAAAATTGGGCGGGGGGGGTGGTTAACTGGAGAAAACCAGGATCCCTGGACATAACCCAAGCCTTGTCCAATTAGGGAGTGCCACAGTTCAGCCTTTTTCTTACTCATCTGGATAGATGATCTTCTGCATCCCCTGGCCAGTGAGGCCAGAAGGTTTTACATATTTTGCCCAGATACAGGCCCCAGCTTGCCGTGTGCTGAGTACATGGCCAAAACAACAGGGGCCATCTTGCCCACATAAAACACACTCACAAAAAAATCCAAACACACACACACACAATATACAACCCCGTGTGTATGTGTGTGTGTGTGTGGATATTATACATGTGACTGAAGCTCTCCTCCAATGCGTGCTAATTAGCATGCATTGGAGAAGACTCAATCAAGTCTGCTGCAAGTCTGCTGAACAGCGCTAAATATCATGCTCCAGCAGCCTCCACATCACATGTATCTGCATCCCCATGTTTCAAAATGGTGGTGGAGGAGCTTTAACTAAAACTCATCGAACAAGCTGTAGTTAATGCACCCCTGCTGCCATTTTGAAACGCAGGACACTAAAAGCACGTGACACTGCCGGCGCTTGGGCAGTGTCCGGCTACCGGTCAGCTGGGTTCTTGTAAGAGAAAAGGGGAACCAAGAGGATTTTGCAATTGAAGTGGTCCAGGGTTTTGGTTACCAGAAGAAAAGGTATGACAAGGAAATTTGAGCTGCTTTTAATAAGGAGAGCCATAGTGTTTGACAGCAGAGAGGCTGAAATGAAACTCTTATCATGGGGTGGGGACTACCTGTCAGCTGGGATAACTAAGCCATTTGCCCGCCTCTTGAGCCATGTTCCTGAATGTCATCTCAAACACTGAAATTATATGACAGAAACAATTTAGCTGGTGGGAGCATTGGCATCTGTCTAGGCTACAGCATCTGCACAAAAAACAAAAAAAGAATTACGAAAAGCTTTGAAAGCAAAAGTAATCAGAAACTTTAAAAGCTTCCAGCAAGTAATTTCCATACTGTCATACCATGACTGGATGTCTATTGTGTATCATTTGGATTCACTGAAATAAAATGCCAAGCCTTTGGTCCATACTTTTTTGAGACAAGAACTGAAATTGATTTTTTATTCATGCTGTTCTTTGCTGGATTTGGTTTAATAAAGGAGATCCCAGAGGGGCTATATGATGGGTTTTTAAACAAACACAGTGAAGTGTAGCTTAACCTCAACAGCCTTTTACGTTATGTTTATGCATGATGCTAGAATAGATAATTATAGCCAATGTCTTGCTCACCTCTTCAGAGCTGAACACATTGAATTTGCTTTTTATTAAAAAGCATTCTGCAGAGGAATTGCTGGGTTATGTTTTTTCAGTGGAATCGCATATTTTAATTTGAATTATATTGGAAACTCTGATTTTTAAGCCCAGCTAGAGTAAAACTTAATTTCCACTTAGTTAGTTATATTCTACTACCTATGACTGGGCAGGAGTAGTATATGCATAAAAGGTACAGAAGGTGATGTCAAAAGTGGAAAGTGTGTGTCAGAATCAGGAAAAGTTACAATTGCCTAGCAACCTAAGAAAAAAAGTGAGCCTGGCAACTGAAATAAAAGACCTAACCACAAAGGGAGGGTTTGACAGAAGAGAGAAACAAACATTTACAATGCACAAACCAAAGAAGTGGAAGAAATGTATGCTGCTAGTCTACAAGCCATGACAAGAAAGCACTGAGAATAAATACCATTTTTAAATGATTGAACTCAATGTAGATGCACAGTATTCCTAGGAACTGGGAAACAGCACTACCAGTCATGGTTGGATATTACCAATTGTATTTATATTTAACTTTATACTATAGTGAGAGAAAACAGGATATTTTTACAAAGCCGTGACCACCATCATTATGAGAATGCATGCTGAACACAAATATCCCTTTTCTAATAATATTGCTCTAATAGCTGAATTAAAGGAAAATCTCCACTGACGGCTATTTATTAATATAATTATTTATTTATGCTCATAACAAAATGAAAGAGTTTATATCCTAAGCCATAGACAACTATTTTTTTTTATTTTAAATATTATAATTATATTAATGACAAATTTATGGATACAGCTACCTTGAAGTCACACAAGTGGCTGCTCGATAGTGTAGAAACACCCAATGTGACTTGAAACTAGCTAGCCTGGATACCAATAGCAGTTTAGCCATAGTTCATTGCAGGTTAATTTATCCTGCCAAGAAGATATAACTACCAAACAAAGGTCAAGGGCTAATCAGAAAGAAGGAAAGAAAGCCTCTATGCTTAATGGCTTCCCTCTTACTGAAAAGAAAGGGAAGCAACAGTCATTTTGATTAGTCCATAAGAAGGTGCATTGTGACAGTCCCACATTGCCAAGCAGGGAGCCCTTTCTGTCTCTCTTGTCATGAGTCTTTTGGCTATCTTGACTGCAGGCTTTTTCTTCCTGCTGCTTTGTGGTTACAAAAGACTATGGTTTACTGAGAAACTGTGATATCATTTAAACGTTGAGGACTTGCCTATTTCCTGTTGAAGGTGAGTCTGCCAGAGGGAAGTGTGTAATTAGGATCTTGTATTTTAGGTTTCAGTTACAAATTAATCATCTTGCAAAAAGGTAAAGTAACTTCTCTCTCTCAGTGAATTTTTATGTTGTACCTGTTGGAAATTGTTGTAGACTTGTATACAATTTACTGTTTTGTTGCTGCTGCCTCAGGAAAAGTACTACCAAGGTCGGTTTGGTTACATTTTGTATTTAAACTTCTCTATTTATGGCAAAAATTTAACAGGTGTCTTTTGCTAAAGTTCCCATTTGGCACCCAATACTTTGAATTCTACTGTTATGTTCAATGGCCCACTGCCCAAAACAACATGACAGAAATACTATACCTTCACTTACCTCCCCACAGTTCCTGGCTATATCTCTTCCAAATACTCTACTAAACTAGAAGCTCCCCGCTATTGAAAGGGATCAAATCTGTTTCCATGAAGGGGTTGGGATTTCTTGATAATGCCATACTGTAAATTAGCATGCTGCACACTGTTCTTTTGCAAGAAACACATTTTTTTGTGATATCTTTTATTGAACTGACTATATAATTGAGAGAAATGCCAGACAAGCTTTTGGGCACAAAGTTTCCTTTGTTACATCTGGGAAAGCAGCAAGAGCATCATAAACTAACTAGCAGATAAAAAAATGGTGTGTGTTTCATTGTATAGTTGTGGCTTTTATCCCTAGGTGTGACATTCATACCTATCTCATGATGTTAGTCCTTAGACCTGCTGGTTATTGATTGATCTTGTATACACACCTTCTCCCTGGTGAAGGAGGTGGTACTCTGGAATTAGGCCTTCATAATCTGGCCTTATCTGGTGTAAGAATGGTTTTCTGCCCCTAACACTTTATCTGGCACTTTCACTGATTTGCCTGAATCCTTCTACAAGAAAGGTGAAGATACCATAGCCTGTTGATCAAATCTGTATACACTTTGACAGAATCCTCTGTCTAGAAACAGCCTGGAAATTATGCCCTGCTTTACACATGTGCCACCAGATGTGATTCTCCTGACAGCTGCTATTTTCTCAGCAGCTGCAGCACTGCAGTTCTCAATAATATGCACTGTAGCATTTGAGAGCTCTCAGCAGCAACACCTTTGTGAAGTTTTCTAATGGCTTGTGATAAGACTGCACATCTACGTTGTGCCTTCAGATGAATTGATGGAATCATTCCATTCCATAAAGTACAACTTGTAGCTACTATTCTATATAAGTATAAAGGGGATACCCTTTCTATGCCTCTCAGGGCTGCTGGTTTTGCATCAGTGTTGTTGCAATGCCTCCTTCCCAAGAATCATACTGTAGCTCTAACTGCTCTTCAGGGTTTTAGGACTGATGTTTCACTTATTATTTCCTTTATTCTTTCAGATGCTTCTTTTTTGGTCTCTGGTCATTCCCATGCTACATCATTATGTATTAATTGTTTCAATGGTTTACAGGCGTTTGATAGATGCATTCACATCTAGAAAGGTGGTTGTCCATGCCTGTATGTTGCTGGACTACTGTTGCATCCTTTCATTTGTGCGTTGTTTTAATGGCTTTCAGTTTCTCTGTGCCTGAGCAAAGTTCCTAAGAAGTCCAGGGCTAGGGATCTCAGTTCTTTTCTGTATCAGCATATCTGTATTTAACTTAATATTCTACTCCTGGCATCTATTTAGATAATGGTGGAGGGTTCCAATCGGTACCATACTCAGTCATTAACAATGGGTAGTTACTACTGCTTAGCATTTTGGGGTCAGCACAGAAATATATTTTACATATTTTTTCCTTACTATCCTATGAGGCAGCTGATCTGCTGCATGCCAGTTCCAGCAGGTGTAATAATCAGGGATCCTGGTTTTCTCTGATTAAAAAAATCCCCAATTTTCAGATATAAAATAGTAACGCAAAATCCATATTTTCCATGATGAAACTGAAACACTTCTTTTATATATCTATATATATAGCTATATATATAATGGTGTTTCAGTTTCATCATGTAAAAATGTAGATTTTAGGTTACTTTTCTATATCTGAAAATTGGGGAGGGGGAGCGGGTTAATCAGAGAAAACCAGGATCCCTGGTAATAATGCCATTTCTTTGCAGATTTGCCATTACTTTCTTCAACTGGGTGTCCACCAAGACTGGTAGAACTCTATGTTTTGATAGTCAATGAGCAGCATGTGGGGATCTATTTCTGGCTCCAGCTTGCCCTCAGGGAGCCTGTGTCTTTGAAACATATCCTGTGTTCTGCTAAAATCCTGGATTGTGCCTGCAGTGAGTGATCTCTACCTCTGTTGTACTGCAGTCAGTCACAGCATGTATTGTCCTAATGTTGAGCAGGAGATGGTACAGCTGTGTGTCAGCTACTATCAATATCAAGGGGTAATGCTTCAAGTGATAGCTTTCTTATTGACAGTTGGCATTTACCCATTGACCTCAGAATGGTTTTAGTATGCATCACCAACAATTGCTCATGCTTCTAAAGTCTAATATTGCCATTTTATTTGTCAGATACACTCTCTTCCTTGTTATGGATCTCACTAGCCTGACTACTGGCACCATGCTTTATAAGGAATAATGTAAAAAATTAAGTAATAACAACAAGTAAACAATAAAATGAAAGGAATCTCTGTTCCTCAAACAGACTGGCTATTTATGAAGAAAGCTAATTACACAGATACTGCAGCTACAGCTCGCTAAATATATTGTGCATGCCAAACTGACTTTCTGGTGTCTCCTTCAGACTTCCTTCTTGCAACTAGTGTTCCTCTTTCCAAGTTC
>NW_005842826.1:9085-16197 GCF_000455745.1 Alligator sinensis | reverse complement strand
GTGGTGTTTTTCCCCCTCCCCCCCCCCCCCCCCCCAATCCTGTGCAGAGCAAAATCAGTACAAAATTGACACAATTCTTGACAGGGTCACAGCAGCAAAACTGATCAAGCTGTAAAAATTTCACTCTGCTGCTTCTTGATAAATAAGATAGACAACAGCAGAAGCTATGGACTTGTTTAGCTGCACACTCAAGAAGACAAAATTACATCAACTGACATTGGGTTTCCTTTAGGAAAGTAACTTTGCCATCATAAAGTTTTCATTTAAGGAATACAGTTTAAATTCTGGAAAAAAACCTACAAATAACTATTTGCAGGTTGGCCTACTGTACTTTTAAGTTCTGTTTTTTTCATCCTTCAATTCTGAAATGCAACTTTAAAAAAGCACCCCTATGCCTCACCCAAAGCTGTTCAGAACAGAGCACCCAAACTAATATAGAGAAAAAGTTTTCAGAAGGAAATCTTAACCTAGTACTTTGTAACAGAGAACTCTGTAGGCAGGTTTGGTTTTTTTACCAAAAAAGGAGCTGCATCTCTCTATAATAGATATCTTTTTTGCCTTATTTAACTCAAAACCTACTCATCTAATGATCCAAAATTAAAACCACTCTAAGCCTATCCTTTTTTAAATTTTTACTAGGTCATTATTCAGGCAAAATTCCCATTGACTTCAAGTTCTAAATTCTCCCTTAAATAAGTTATTTCTACAGAACGGATTGGAAACCACATAAGGAAATTCACAGAGTTCTTTCTGAATTCTTCTTTTAGGAAGCTGCTTTTATCCTTCATACCTCCTCTGAAAGAGTAAAAATATCACAGTACTTATCAGATTTTGAAAGCTACAGCAATTAAGAACTACTCCTTCAGTGCTAAAAGTATTCAAAAAGTGGCACAGCTTGCATCCACTCTTTCAAGATCTCAAAATAGTGATCCAGGCTTTCACTAATATAATATATAATCTAGACATTTTTTGACTCTACAAAAAAGACTGCTTTTCTTCCTCAGCTCTCAAACTCGAATGATGTGACACAAACCTCTTTTCTTTTTGCCATAGCACTCTGAAATATGGTCTCTTGCATTTTTTCCTATTTTTTTTTCAGGGATGATGATAGCACTCAGGCAACAAAAGGCAAAATATATTTTTTCTACCCTTCTTCCATTGAAAATACTATTCAGTAATCCAGCACTGGACAGAAGTTTGAAAAATGATTACACTGTTCCTGGTTATATCGTACTGGATACTGCACCACAGATCACATGAGTAAAGGGAAACTACACTTATATTCAAGTCAGGTATTTCATAGTTTCATAGTAGCTAGGGTCAGGAGGGACCTGAACAGATCATCTAGCCTGACCCCCTGCCACAGCCAGGAATGAATGCTGGGTTCACAAGACCCCAGACAGGTGATCATCCAACCTCCTCTTGAATTTGCCCAAGGTAGGAGCGAGAACCACTTGCCTGGGAAGTTGGTTCCAGGTTTTGGCCACCTTAACTGTAAAATATTGCCTACTGATCTCTAACCTAAACCTATTCTCCATCAGCTTATGACCATTGTTCCTTGTCACCCCAGGTGGTGCTAGGGAGAAAAGGGCTCTACCTATTTGCTGTTGATCTCCCCTGATGAGCTTGTAGGCAGTCACCAGGTCCCCCTTCAGCCTCCTCTTACTGAGGCTGAACAGGTTCAGGTCCTTCAGTCTCTCCTCGTAGGGCCTGTCCTGCTGCTGTCTCACCAAGCAGGTGGCCCTCCTCTGAACCCTCTCCAGGCTGGTCACATCCATTTTGAAGCACGGCACCCAGTACTGGACGCAGTACTCCAACTGCGGCCTGACCAAAGTCGCATAGAGGGGGAGTATCACCTCTCTGGACCGACTTGAGATGCACCTTTGGATGCATGACAAGTTATGGCTGGCCTTGCTGGCTGCAGTCTGGCATTTGTGTTTCTACCATACAGTGATCTGCTAAAGTAATTGTAGAAGTACATCAACATATAGTACATTAGAAGAAACATCTTGAGTCATCAAGTCCAGTACCCTTCAGTCCCAGGGAAACCATATGAGAATATCTTGTGATCACCTGATCAAATTCTACATTGAAACTACTGCTGTAGAAGGCCCCCACTGCCTCCTCTAGAAAGTTGTCCCAGACCCACTCTGCTCTGATAGTTAGAAACCAGGGTGTCCTGTCCACCCTCTTTCCCCATACAAAGAGCAACTGCATCCCCTAGCAGCCATTGCTTTGTTAGGCAAAACAAACTGTTTTGTCTCTTCTTATAAACCAGGGTCTCCATACCACTTGCATTATCCAAATAGTGCCTTTCTGCATGTTTCACATGCCAGAAAATTAATTTAGACTGGATGAGTGGAGCTGTGTGCAGTATTCCAGATATACTGTAGAATGACATTAATGCTTCCCCATTTCTACTGGAAATCTCACCTGATACATCTTAGGACAGGGTGGGCAAAATGTGGCCCACGGGCCAGATGCAGCCCGCCAGGCCATTCTATCTGGCCTGCAGGGCCCCTAAAGAATTTAGAAAACTAATATTTATCTGCCCCTGGCTGCCTGTCATGCAGTCCTCGATCACTTGCCAAAACTCATTAAGCAGCCCTGCACCCAAAATAATTGCCTGCCTCTGTCTTAGGATGACATTTATCAATATTTTGCATATGGCTATGTCACATTGGTGGTTCATAGGCATCCTGTGATCAATTCACACACTTATATTTTTCTCCTCCGCTGTTATTTCTAACAGTTGACACCCTCACTTTATAGCAAAAATTCTCATTAGCCATAAGTGAATGCACCTGCAATTCATAATACTAAATGTCACCCTAATTCTATTATTTCACTACTCAAGGCCATTCAGTTCTTTTTTCATTAGTCTATTACATCTTTATCATCAGGGATCCTGGTTTTCTCTGATGAAAAAAATCCACAATTTTTTAATTAAAAAAGTAACCCAAAATCCACATTTTTCCTTGATTAAAATGAAATGCAACTAATATATTGATATACACATTGTGGTGTTTCATTTTAATCACAGAAAAATGTAAATTTTGGATTACTTTTACTTTTTTAAATCTGGAAATTGGGGATTTTTTTAATCAGAGAAAACCAGGATCTCTGAGTTATCATACAATGTTACCCCATCAGCTGAGAGAGGGCTCTCATAAAAGAACCTGAATAAGTTCAACCATTTCATATTTGCTCCAGGCTCAGATCACTACATTCTGAATAACTCAGAAATGTTGCAAATACTATAAAACAAAATAAAGATAATACTATGAGGAAGATAGAGTTGCTTATCCAGCTTCTCACGCAATCTGGACTAACTAAGCAAGAGGTAGGGCCTCTCCCATACATTCTAGGATGCTGTTCCCATCATATTCACCACATTGCATGTGGTGCATGCCAAAAGCTAAATGCTGCTGCATGCCAGGGGTTCTGCGTGCCTTCTAATAGCTGTGTCTACCTGATTCTCCACTTTTCCCTAACCCTCGCAATTTTCTTAATGCTTTTTGGAGGGGGATTATTTTGTTGTTATATAGTGATTTGGGTAAATTGCATTTTGAGTTGTTTTGTTTCTTTTTTTTTTTATTAAGATACCAGTAAGACCTTTGCATGACATAGTCATTAGATAAAATGCAGGGATGCCATTAGATACAGCAACAGGGCCAGAACTCAAGGGAACCCTCCAGAGCCCCACATACTTCCTCTCTTGGCTGAGCAGTGGGGCAGCTTCAACAGGAGGGATGAAGAGACCTCTGTGTCCTGCCTTGCCCCCAGCTTGGTGGTTAGAAGATTTAGATTTCAACCTTCTCTGGGTTAGGGGACTCTAGAACTTGGACAAGTACCCTAACAATTAGGCTACTGAGCTGAAAGGTGGGAAGGACTTCCCCCTCCAACTCTATTTTTGGGGGGTCTTTTACAGGATTATGTGCCTAGCCATGTAGAACAGAATTACAACAGAGCATAAATATGCAGAGTAGAAATTGAACTGAGATGGTGGGGGTTGGACTTGATGATCTGCTCAGGTCCCTTCCAACCCTACGAACTATGAAACTATGGGGGACCAGAATATAAAACCTATATATGTAGCTCTGATCTGGCAATCTTTGAAGTGAAGAAGGCTTTTGTCTTAACACTTTTGGAGATGTCCAGATGCAGGGTTTGAACCCTGCACTACAAAATATTAGTTTTAAGATTACAAAATTTGGATTTGGGGGTATTTTTTGAGAATTAGTACCATTGTAAATTATAATTAACCAATTATTTCCCTGATATTTTCTTCACGTTTTGTAAGTTTAAGGAAACTTGGTATTTAGACAGACTGCATGTATAAGATAGAGTTTTTTCTCATGTACAGAACCAAGGCAGGATGAGAAAATATTGGTCCCAAAGGATGGAGATGAAAATAAACATTACATTAATTCTAGTTTAAAGTTATATGACATCCCATAACCAAAATAATAATAATTATAACAATTATAATTACAATAAAAATAAATCAAGAAAGGGGGGAAAATCAAGAACTAAATTGAGAGAAGAAAAAATGAACAGCAATTCAAACTCAATACACAATGTGAAACAATCGCTCTCCACCCCCCGGTCTATAGTAGGAAACTGTCAACAGTGAGTCAGTATGTCTCTGGGGTACGAAAGCATCCACAAGCCTCAATAACAATTTTTTTATAATACTGAGAGTACTTATGTCCTATCTCTGACTTCATAGATGGGGCTTTTCGGCACCCCATGGGGAATTCATCGTTGACAATCATTGGCAATAAGTCACCTTCCTGAGCTGCAACTTCACTAGGGAAAAACAGATGCATAATTCGCCATTGGGAAACCCTACCTATGATAGTAAAAGTCAGTAGCGGTGGAGTGCAAAGAGCGCAGATGTTCTTACAACCACATCTCCTAACCCCACTTTGGGCACTTGCCTGAAGAGTCATAGCCAGATTGATGGCTAGAAAATGGTATTTAGAGGTTTGCTTCTGGGAATGGGCTTGTAAGCCAAATAGATATGCATTAGAACAATGGTCCAGGGCAACGGCAATGGTTAATTAATTTCTAAAAGCCTGATTGTGACAGTTTCCTTCAAGGCCCACTGTGTCTGACACGGACAAGGAGTAAGCAGACACAGAGGCTGGGAAATTGAAGACATGTACCACACTGTTCCATAACAGAAATAAGGGACTCTGGCACATTGGCTAGGTTACAGTGCCCAGCTGCAGAGTCCTGAGGATTTCTGGTTTTGGTAGATGAACCAAATTAGGAGGACACTAGAAAGAGCCAAATTAGGATGTGTGCATGTGATGGGCTTGTGAAACAAGGGAATATGCTGACAGAACAGAATATGGACAGTATAACAACCACAGGAAGACCAGTCAACAATGCCCAAAGATGAAGAATCATGAGAGGAGAGAAAGAATACAAAAGGAGGGATTTTAGAGCAGAAAGGGGTCCCTAAGAGGGGAACCCAAGGCCACCATGGACAGAAGGCATACCACCAGCCAGACTCACCACCCCACTGGGGAGTGGACAATGGGCCTCAGCCTCCAACCTCCAGGCTGCTGATATCTGACTTCCAAGAAAGAACCTCAGGGTGAAGCCCACTTATTGGCCAGATGTACCTTGACCCTGTGACCGCTGTATGACTGGTAGCTATAGAACTGTTTGCATTATTCTTATCTACTATCACTGTGTATCAATAAAATTTGCCTATTATTGAATAGAGAGGTCATGGTCAGTTTCAGGCTTTGGGTCTGCTTAGAACAAGGTTTCTGGGTTATAAATCCAGTGCCAACAAGCTGAGCAATGGAGATGGCTGTTTTTCTTCAGAAAGGTTACACATATGCTCCCCTCATTGCTCCTTGAAGCATCCTGCCTGCATCTATGGAAGCTGAATACCTCAAAGCATTTCTCTTCTCCACACACACACCAAACTCCGTATAAAAGAAGGCCCCCAACTTGTGATTTACAAGATAGTTCAACTTCATCAACTCTCAGGTTGATGCTGAGAACTATCATTGTTAAAAGCAAGAACCTGTTTGATCCTCCATTGTTCAAAATGATAAATGCAGTAAAATATGATCTAAAGATGAAGACAGAGAGAAAAATCTATGCTACAAACAGGCTTATTTAGTGTCTTTTTGGTTTTAGTGCCAAAAAACTGCTCTTATTAACCATAATAGCATTGAGTGAGCTAGCCCTCAGGCTTATAAAAAAAACAAACCTTAAAAATAGTGAAAAGCTTTGAGAAATATTTTTATTAATACAAGAGCAAATTTCATGTTGTATCACCCTCAAGGCTTCTGAGGCCCATTTCATATAGCACAAAGGTACTTTGCCAAGGGTCCAGTAGTATCCATCTTGTATGCTAGAGTTCAGATTTAAGACTATGAAACACATTATCAGGGAAGGCTCTTAACTCATTTTCTGAAAAAATGATGGCATTAACTGAAATTAGTTTCCAACCATTTCTAATTTTATTTCTTTTCCTTTCAGTGTTTTTCTTCTGCTGCCATCTCTCTCTCTGGCACATTCTTTGTTTCTGTCTTTTTCCAGTGCTACAATCTGTTTCCACTGTTTTTTTCTCTGCTCTTCTTGTTTCCCTCCCACCTCCAATATCCTGCTCATTTCTTCCTCCCTACTTATTTCTCTCTTCCTAGCTGATACACACATACAATCCTCTTGCCATTTCTCTTTCCTCCCTTCCATTCCCCTATTTTAGCAGATGGCTAAACCAAAAATGTCACAGGAACAGATTGTTCTCATGATATTTCATTGTAAATACTTCAAGAACAACCACACTCACTGTATTTTCACCAACAGAGAGACCCAGAACACGTAACTAGTATTTCAGATTCAGCCTTTTCTCAACAGAACATGCGGTAAATGGAGGCTTCTGCTTTCTTAAAAAAACAGAATATTCTCCTGGCTCCTATTCTGTAATTTAAAGTGGCATTGTAGTTCTTAGGCTGGTTGCAGGCCCAGTTCAGAAGCAAGACAATACAGAAATAAATAGGTTTCTTGGCAAACCTGTGGTAGGTTTTTACATTCCATTTTACACAGTGAAGCTAAAAGGCATTGATCAATCATATATTTCC
>NW_005842826.1:764-9075 GCF_000455745.1 Alligator sinensis | reverse complement strand
TCAGCAGAAATGCAGAGGAAGAAAACCTGCTTTATATTCTAAGATTATGGTAGAAGTAGCTAAAGGGTCAATCTTATGGTTATTTCTGTAGTAGGCTGAGCTCATTATGCATGCCAGTGGTTCCTTGCAGGCAAAACATTCACTCTCCTACCAGCTCACTGCATGTCACCATCTAATTCCATTTCAAGAACTCACTACAGCACCTCCCACCACCTCCCTAACCTCCAGTTTTTTTTCCACAGCTCTTTTTCTTCCTCTGTGCATGGCTAAAAGCTAAATGTACCCCACCCTTCCCCTTCCTGATGCATGCCAGGGGTTCTGTGTGCTCTCCAGGAGCTGTGTCTTTCCTGATTCTCCACTTTACCCCTAGCCCGCATGCCTCCCGCATATTTCCCACTTCAATCTCATACCAGGGTCTAACCTTCTACCAAGAATTTTGGCATTAACTTATACCAGGGCTTTTGATGCAGTGTTCCAAAATGTGGGCCAATGTCCACTAAGTAGATCTATAAGCCTTCATTAATAAGGGGGACCACTAATGGCACATCAGTGATTGCTTGGGACAAATAAAATGCAAAATAGGGATGGGAATGAAGGCCAGAGGTTCAAAATAAGAGTGGGAAGACACCAAGCAAAGCACACCAGACCATCTCATACAAGGAGCCCTCTGGTATGAACCCAAATGTACACTGCCACAGACACCCTAAGCCTTATGGGCTAGATGCATGGCTCCAAAACCTCCCCTTTACCACACCCCATGCCTCACAGGTGGTATATAAATATTATCTTCCTAATAAGGTCTTGGCCTAATTCATCTTCCTGTGATCACTGGACTCTGCCCCCTTGTCACTGTGCCCCTCTGGTGCTAGGCTGTCTGTAGCCTTGTAGCAGTGCCCTTCTCTGGCGCTGGGGCTCTGCACAATCATGTGCCCCAATGAGGCCTCCTCCCCTCCTATTAGCCTCATCCCGGTCCACCAGTGCAAATTACAACAGAAACACAAGCCCCTGGGCTACAATATAACAATAACAATGGAGGCCACACTCAGCCCCTTTAAGAAGGTAAACTTCTCCCTTAGTATTGAGTGCCTCCTAGCCCCAGGTACCTTAGGATCTCTTGAAGCCCTATTAATCTTGCAGGCAGCAGATCAGGCAATCAAACATCCCCAGGTAGCTCTTTTGCACAGGAGCTGCTTCCCCTGGGAGGTGCTGGAGAACTAATCCCTGCAGTGGCGACGCGTAAGGGGTGCACAGGGGTACCCATGCACCCCTTGAGAGCACTGGTGCACTCCCTAACTAGCTGCACTTGCCACTTAGGTGATGGCAGGGGGGGCAGGCAGGAGCACCGGTGCCCCCACTGGAAGCGCCCGCCAATCACTGCAGACACTCCCACAAGTGGCTGCAGCCACTCTTGGAAGTGGCTGCAGCAATCTGCTGCAGCGATCAGCTGTCATGGAATCAGCCACAGGGGGACCCCTCCTCCCACACAGTCGGCAGGACTGGTCGCAGGGGGGGCATGTGCCTCCCCTGCCTAAGGCAGCATCAGTCACCCGTGAACCGCTGCCAGCCCTAGCCCTGGGGCTTACATGTACCCAGGGCGCTGCCTTCTTCCAGTCAGCTGACTTGGTGCCGGTGCCAGCTAATTTCCTCATTAGTCTGCTGCCAAGGCAACCTGCAGCTGTGGAGCTTTGTGTCGCTCACAGGGCTCGCTAGCCAGGCTACTTCTGCCCTTAAAGGAGCAGGCTCGCCTTAGCGCCCTGCAACAGCTTTTTCATTATCTTTTGGCTATTGATTGTTTATCACTCTTTTAGCTTTCATAGTCAATGGCCTATCTTGTTAATTTACCAGTATAATATATATTCATTTAATTTCCCTTTTTCCATTCTTTCTTTATAAAATGTCTTAGCACCACTTCCAAGTCTCTTTTTGACCAGTATGGATTCTTGCCCAGCATAACTTTTTTTGTGTCTGTAGTTTTGGTACATCCAGCAGGATGTCCTTGAATGATTCCCAGTTTTCATTATCACTTCCCACTTTCAATTTATGTTCTCAGGCAGTTTTGCCAACAGTTTTTTTAAGCTTTGGAAAACTGGGTTTTTTTAAGTACCAGAGATACTTATTGTTGGTTGATGCCATATTCTGTTTACACGAAGTAAATATAACTGGATCGTGATCACTGGTACCTAGGCAACCACTGATTTTTAAATCAGTGATTAACTATTTTTGTCTGCCTGAACAAAGTCCAACATTGAGTTTTCCCATGCTGGGTTCAGGATTTACTGTGTTAAGAAACTATCAACTCTGGTTTGCAGGGGCCCCCAGGAAGTTTTATTCCTGATTAAATAAGATCTCCAGCAAATGTCCTCCAGTTTTAAATCAAAGATGATAACAGGGGTTTTTTCCCCATATGTTATGCCCATACATTTAAGGAGAACTTTCCCTAGTTCTGTAGTGATTATTTGGCTTTATGATTGTTAGTAAGAACTCTAGTCTGAGGGCATTCAAGGTCCTGTGATTCTGTATAGTCTATGACTTTTTAGAAAGCAACAGTGCCTTTACTGACCCTCCATTTCTCCTTTCACTCTCATGCTATGGATTCTGTGCATCTCCCATCCTCCCCATAACAAGATGGTTCATTCTTGCCGCTATGCCAGGGACTGTGTGCCCCCATCTTTAAATTGATGCCAGAAGCTCTGTGTTCTTGTCCAATTCCCTTTCCTTTCTTGTCTTTTCATTTCACCCTTTCTCATTTTCATTTTAGTTTACATTACTTTCTTTCCCTTGCCTAGTATTAACTGCATTGAAAAAATGGAAAGAGCTAAAATGAAGGGCATTGTTATTCTGGAATGTGCCAATAACTTCTAACAACTGTTGTTTTGATTTATAGACACAGGGATGGATGATTCTGGTACCTCTGCTAAGCAGATGTTAAGAACTGTCTTTCCCATTTTCAGATCTTTTGATATTTTTTCCCCTCAAAATCAAATGAGTTCAGCCCTTTCATACTTAGAACATTCCCTGATGTTTAGGAATGTGATTATATTACATCCACGTAGAGAAATATTGTCTCATTTAAAAAGCAAATATATGAGGTTGAGATATATTCAAAAGAGGAATGAAAAATTCCAGAGGCTGATGATGCATTCTCTCTGAAAACTTTGCACACCCCTTGGTGGTCTCATTGCAAAGTAGACAAGCTGAAACTGAAAAGGCACTGCTCATGACTAGAAATGCTGCTTGTGGAATTGGCCATGCAGTAGAGGATCTTCTAAACAAGGGGAGAATTAAAATATTATAAATATTAACTTTTGAAAGGAGAAAAGAAAAAAAAAGTGATATGATAGATGAATTAATATTGAACAATGAATATGAGAACCAAGCCATTTTCCTTCTGTTTTAACTTTCCACAGAAACTTTCCTAAAAAGAACAAGAGCACAGTCAAAAATAAAGTAAAATACATTTTAAGTGAGTAAAATAGATTGCTCTGTTATCTGAAGTTGACCAGTGTTACTCTGCAGGCTATTTCCAAATCACTCTCTGTGATTTACAAATTTTCCAAGAGAGATCCATCTAATTGGCAGCTTCTGCATAAGAAACCAAGGTATAAGCTGATGATTACCGAAGCTCAGCAATAAATGTTCCTACAGTGTGTTCAGTAAAGAGCACAGAATTATTGCTTTTCACAGTATTTGTTGTTACTATTATTGACTATGATTATCATCATATCACCTGTAAACCCAAGTCATGGAGAAGGACCTCACTATAAGAATTTTGTACTAACTTGGAATCATAAAGGACAGCTTTTGCCCACAAGAACTTGAAAGTATAAAACAAAAGGCAGCAGATGGATACAGACAGACCAAAGGGGGAGTAGAAGAAAATGATGAGACAGCATTGGTCATCATATTTGCAACTGGCTCTCAGCCCAGTGTCAGAAGCACTGTTAGAAAGAATGGGAGCTAAACAAGATGAGTCAGTGGTGTAATTTTATATGGCAACTGCTGAATGTATATGAGACATGCTGACACCAATATAAAAAAAAATAAGATCATCCACTTTAGTCTTCCAGTCAAATTGCCCTTCTCACCCACTTCCTCCACATAGCCAGCTCTGTTCCTTTCTGACTGTAAAATAATTTATAAGTGTAGCAGCCTTTAAAAAATGGACCCACCTGAACAGAATGGGAAGGACCGCCTGGCAGAGAGACAGAGAGTTTGTCCCAGAGGGGACACTGTAGGCTCTGAGGGCAAGTGAAGCTGTTTTGGAAGCAGCCCTGTTGGAAGTGGGAGGGGGGAGATAACCCCAGCCAAGTTTTGAAAGAGAGCCGTTAGCAAAAGCCCAGGAAGGGCCCTGAGCTGGGATTGGCTGAGAGGCTTGGATAAAAGGGGGAGCAGTTTTTCCCCGGGGGGTAGGGGGGGGACAAGAGAGAGAGGGGCTGAGGGCCAGGCTGGAGACCAGATTCAGAGTCTCAGCACAGCAGTCCCTCAGAGAGCCCCTGAGAGAGGCCTGCAGGAGCAGCAGTGGAGGAGCTGCAACTGGAGTGACACAGTATCCCCAGCCGGTGTGGCTGGGTGAGCACAGCAAAGCCGGTGGTGGGGAGAGGACTGCCAGAGTCTGCCCTAGTTTCCCTGGTGGGTGAGGGGCACCAGGGGCAGGCAAAGCACAGGGAGGGGCTGCATTTGCTGGGGCTGGGAGGCTGTGAGCCCAGACACTGCTCCCAGCAGAACCAGGGAAGGGGGCAAAGGCAGGGGAAGGCTGTCTTGCAAGAACTGCAGAGGAGTTGCTGCTTGCTGCTCGGAGACCCCAGGAGCACGGAGATGGACACCAGTGCCAGGGAGTGTCCACAGACCACAGGCAGGGACACAGACAGCCCCGCTCCCTGAGATACCCCGCCAGGGGCAGTGCACACGGGATCCCCAGTACACCGTGTACAAATGAGAGACTGTGTAAATAAGTTCTTGAGGGTTTATTAGTCAGTATATCCATGTGCTTATTTAATGATTATTTGTTATGTTGTAAATAATTAAATCTTGTAAATAGTTTGAGAACTGTCTGCAAGGGTCCTTGTTTGTAAGGGAAGGCTCTCCGCTCAGGGGCACTGCAGCAGCTTCCCAGGGGGGCTGGGCAGGGCTACTGGCTAACGGGTACCCCAGGATCCCATTATTCAGGTGAGGGCACGTGTAGTGCCGTGCCCAGGGTTACATAAGGATGAATCAAGCTAGCCTTAAACTATCCCATTACAGACATTTGGGTAAGATTTGCCTTTTTTTTTAAATAATTGTAGAGAGCAGTTGACTTTTGGGGGAAAGTGCTTATTAGACCCAATGTAGCTATCCCCATCCCACATGTGGGTGCTGAAACTGACACATTGGTGGCTAGATATGCATACGTGCACCAGTTTAACTGCCTACATGCAATATTACAGCCCAGCATTTAAAAAGTGGGGTTCCCTTCACAGAAAGTTAGGGTTGGAAGGGACCGACCTCAGGAGGTCATTTCATCCAACCCGCTGCTCAAATCAGGACTATCCCCAACTACATCATCCAAACCAAAGCTTTGTCTAGCCAGGTTTTGAAAACTTCCATGGATGGAGCTTCCACCACCTCTCTAGGTAACCTGTTCCAGTGTTTTACTACCCTCCTAGTGAGAAAATTCTTCCTAAAATCTAACCTAAACTTCCCTTGATGCAACTTAAGACCATTGCTCCTTGTTCTGTCATCTGCCACCACTGAGAATAGTCTAGCTCCATCCTTTCTTTCAAATCTCTCCTTCAGATAGTTGAAGGCTGCTATTAAATCTCCCCGCAGCCTTCACTTCTCTAGAATAAATAAGTCCAGTACCCTCAGTCTTTCCTCATAAGTCATGTCCCACAGCCCCATCACCATTTTTGTTGCCCTCCACTGGACTCTCTCCAATTTGTCCACTTCCTTTCTGTAGTTGGCGGGCCAAAACTGAACACAGTACTCCAGATGTGGCCTCACCAGTGCTGAATAGAGGGGAATAATCACTTCCCTTGACCTGCTGGCAGCACACCTACCAATGCAGCCCAGGATGCCATTAGCCTTCTTGGCAACAAGGGCACACTGCTGGCTCATACTCCCCTTATTGTCCACTGTAACCCCCAGGTCCTTTTCTACAGAGCTGCTGCCCAGCCAGTCAGCCCCCAGCCTGCACTGGTGCATGGGACTGTTCCATCCTAAATGCAGGGCTCTGCACTTGTCCTTGTTGAATCTCATGAGATTTCTTTTGGCCCAATCCTCCAATGTGCCTAGGTCACTCTGACTCCTAACCCTACCATCCAGCCTATCTACTACTCTCCCCAGCTTGGTGTCATCTGCAAACTTGTTGAGGGTGCACTCTATGCCATCTTCCAGGTCGTTGATGAAGACATTGAACAAAACCAACCACTGATTTCTACTCTCTGAGCCTGATGCTCCAGCCAGTTTTCTATCCACCTTATAGTCCATTCAGCCAGCCCATACTTCCTTAACTTGACTACAAGAATGTTATAGGAGACCATATCAAAAGTCTTGCTAAAATCAAGGTACACCACATCCACTGGACTCCCCACATCCACAGAGCCAGTCACCTCATTATAAAAGGCAATCAGGTTGGTTGTGCATGACTTGCTGACTGTTCCTAATCACCTTTTTCTCCTCCAAATGTGTAAAAATGGATTCCTTGAAGATCTGCTCCAAGATTTTTCCAGGGACTGAGGTGAGGCTGACTGGTCTGTAGTTCCCTGGATCCTCCTTCTTCCCTTTTTTAAATATAGACACTGTATTTTCCCTTTTCCAATCATCTGGGACCTCTCCTGATCATTGTGAGTTTTCAATCCTCCAATCAGATCTGCTTGAGCAGACTGTGGGGTCCAGAATAGAGCCCGGTGAAGATATCCTATTTCAGTTGTAGGACTGGGATCTAAAAACTTAATTAGTAGGGCACTCTTCATTATGGTGTGCAGCCAAATCTTGTAAGATCTTATGAGGGTTCAGTATTGCCAATGACAAAAATAAATCACAAGGTTGCCTGAAAAATGATAGCCCATCTCCACACTGGCTACACCTATTTATCTCTAGCACAACTCAGTATAGCTGCAGTGACTGCAATGGCCCTCACCTGCAAGGTGCCATGGGGATCTAAGGTTTTCTTCTCTTCAATAACCACGTAAGAGTATGGTAGAGATAATGAGATGCTTTAAGTGTAACTGCCAACAGTAATGTGATGACACTTGGATTTGTATCTCATTTTCCACTGATGCAGTAAAAACCTTTAAATGTCAGACTGCCTAAAGAAAATAAGCCCTTGAATGAAGTGCAACTGGCTCAAGCTACCCCCAGGGAAGACTAAAGTAGTACTTGCCAGAAAGGGGAGGTAATACAAAGAGCTCCACTAGAGATTGTTTCCATCTTTCATTGAAGTCAAACCCCATTTACCAAAGCTCATTTGAAGTATTAAGGTTCTGTCTGAATCCTCACTAAGCTTGAAGAAATAGGTAGCATCAGTTTTCAAAAATGTCTTTCTTCACTTTCAGCTTGGTGAATAACTTTTCCCCTTGTGGACCTGGCCACAGTAATGCATTTATCACCTCCACACTAAATTAAAATCATTGGGTGCATCTACATGTGCCATTAAGGCAACATGATAAACTGCCATGCACATAGAACCACAGCAGTTTCAGCTGGAACGGAGCAGGCATGGGCTGCCAGCAGGCTCAGGGGGTCAGCCCCAGGTTCTGGGTGGCAGCATTGGGCTGGAGCACAACAGTGCTAAAATATAGAGGTAGATAGCAGGCAGCCCCCACACGTTAGTACCTTTGTGCAACAGCCAACCCTTGTTACCATCTACATGTGCATTTCAGAGCACATAATTACTGCACTGTAGGGTAGTAGTGCCCTAACTCTGTCCTACGATGGAGTTAATTAATTTACTGCAACCTAATACCAGCACATGTGTAGATGGTGATGCTTTACTGTGGAACTAATTAGTCAGCTCCACAGTAAAGCACACATGTAAATGCATCCATTGGGTGCATCCAGACGAGCGTGCACATGCCCTTTGCCCCATCTCAAACCCCTTTGAGGCAGGGTAAGAGAGACATGCAGGAATGATATCCAGGGGTCAAACAAAACCCCGGGGGGAAAAAAACGTGTCAGGTCCCAGACTGTGCCCTGAGGCAACCAGAGTGCCAGAGCACCAGAGCATCTCTATGATTGGCCCTTTCCCTGCTCCTGAAGCATGCTGCCTGCCTGTGCAGGGCAGGCAGCAGTGCAAGCTGCAGGGACCTGGACCCAGCTTTTGCCCTTGGAGGTG
>NW_005842826.1:0-670 GCF_000455745.1 Alligator sinensis | reverse complement strand
ACTGCCCCTCCTCCCGCCCGCCTGACAGTGGAGAAAAACAGGGGAAGGAGCAGGGGGCTGGAGACAACCCTGGAGACATTCCCCTGCTGCCTCCAGCCTTCTGATCCTTACCCTGCTTGTCTCCAGGCTTGGGAGAGCGTGGGGACAGCAGGGGAATGTCTCCAGGGGCAGTCTCCAGCCTCCTGCTCCTTCCCCTGCTTGTCTCCAGGCTTGGGAGAGCGTGGGGACAGCAGGGGAATGTCTCCAGGGGCAGTCTCCAGCCTCCTGCTCCCTCCCAAGGCTGGAGACAAGGAGGGAAAGGAGCAGGGGGCTGGTGACAAGCAGGAGGCTAGAGACAAGCCCTGGAGATAAGATAGAGAGTTCCCCTGCTCTCTCCAGCCTCCTATTCCTTCTCTGCTACTGCTGGTGAGTGTGGGGGCACTGGGAGAGCAAGCAGGGAGCTGGAAGAATGAACAGAGGGTGAGGGGAATGAACAGGAGGGGGGAATCAACAGGTGGCAGAGGGAATGAGTGGGGAGCAGGGGAATAAATGCAGAGCAGAAGGAACAAACAGGGGCAGGGGGAATGAACAGGGGGCAGGGGGAACAAAGGGAGGATGGGGGACTGAATGGGGAGCAGGGGAACGAATGGGGAGCAGGGAGAACCAACGGGGGTGGGGGGAATGAGCCTCC
>NW_005842825.1:678322-681529 GCF_000455745.1 Alligator sinensis | reverse complement strand
GACAATTGGCCAGTTTCTCCAAGAGGTGATCATGGGACACCAGATCGAAGGCTTTTTTGAAGTCAAGATATATGACATCAATCTCTTCTCCCTTGTCCAGGTGATAGGTCACCTGGTCGTAGAAGGAAATGAGATTGGTCAAGCAAGAAAATTGAAGCTGACTGTGCTGCTTTTTCTCTGTATGGAGCCTGGTCAACACAATTTTTTTTATACTTATGCTGTATACCCCTATAGTGTGGATGCAGCTATATTAGAATAATTTGAGGGAACAAAGCCATACTAATATAGCATCTGTTATGCTCCAACTCTACATAGTTTACAGCAGTGTAAAACTGTGTAAATTAGACTGAAGCTACAAACTACAAAAAGACTATTGTTGTGACAGGAAAGATTGTAGCTAAGTCAACAAAGGATTCCCCAGTGAGGATACAGTTATGCCAAGTTGGCATCTGGTGGTTTGGCCCTTGTCTAGATTACAAAGCTCTGCCTGCAGGGCTATGTCAGATAGAGCTGTGAGAAAATCTGATACAACTTTGCTGGCAAGGCCCCATGTCAGAGTGCAGCCCTGCTGGCATGGGGAGAGCTCCTGTTATTAGGAGGAAGCCTGCATAGCTCTGACAGCAAGAAAAACGCTTTATGCCAGTAAGGCTGCATCTACAGCAAGGAGCCCAGCGGTCTGGGTGCTACCACTCCATATTTTAGCAAGAACACCCCTGTGATGTAAACGTAACATTTTAGCTTAATGTATTTGGGAAGGCGGCATAACAGCAGTGCCACTATAGTGAATGCTAGCCAATTGCCTGTCAAGAATGATGGGCAGGGAGGGGGGGGCAGACAGAGGTGGAGCACTGCCACCCACCACCCTGCACAGCTGTCGCCTCCCAGGAGCAGGGGGGAAGGGAAGCTTGCCCTGCCATCCCCTCCATCCCCCTCTGCCAGCACCCTGCGCTGCTGCCACCTCGAGTGCTGCTGGCCTCGTCCCCACCTTGCCCGCTCCTTGGAGGTGGCGGAGCTCTGCCATGATGGCAGGGATGGAGCTCCGCCATGACAGCAGTGCTGGTCTTGCTCCCCCTGCTCCATCCCCTCTGTCCCTGCTGTCATGGCAGCACCTCACACTCTGGTTGTTTCACTAACCATTCAGAGTGCTCCAAGAGCATTACAGACAGACCGACTAAGCCCTTTATTATATAAGAATTATTATATAAGAACAGGTAAACCTTTAGGTGTTGTGCATAAGCTCTGATTTCAAAAGGTCTTAAGGGTACCTAAGCCACTTTGTCTTCCATGAGCAGCTGAACCTGCTCTCTTTTACCCCTGACAGATGTTACATTTATTGTGTGTTTATCATGTGAATTGCATGCTAAATTGTAACATGTTCAACCAATTTATCATGCAATAAAATGGCAAACCAACCACAAAAATATTCCACAAGGCCTTTAGAGCCCTGTCATGTTGCAATGCATGCAGCCAGCATCTTCTAATGGAGAAAAATTCTTACAAAAATTTCTTATGAAAATCTAGGCTATTGTCTTGTTGGGGAAAAAATGCTTTATATGTACTTGATAGTGACATTTGAGGCTATGGACAAATATACTAATTTAAAAGGAGAGTTGGAGCTGAAGCTTGGGAACACACATCAGCTGTTATGTTGTAACTGGTTCTGGTAATAACACAAGTGAGCTACATCACTGTAACTTTAATCATGAATGAAATGGGGTTAAAGTTGAAGTGGTTTTGCTCTATTAGTATTGCTGTAGGAATATGTAAGATTTAACCATTATATCATAACAGCTTTAATTATAACTATATTACCAGTATTTGATATTGATACAATTATTGTGTCTTCATAGTCCCTCAGGTGGGTATCTATCCATGTTTGTACAGCACAAGTATAGATACTATAGTAATGCTGATATGGTTCTAAATGAGAGGTTTACTTGATGCATTTGAATTTTTTGGTGCTTATTGCAGTTGTTTTTTACAATGGTTAATGTTATGATGGGCAGGACAAGCAACATGCCAGGTCAGAGAGAGCTGCAGGGCAAGGAGAGCACCCTTCTAGGTCATGGTGAGCCTCAGGGCTTACTATGACTCAGCACCCTGGCCCAACAGATGGGCTTCCTGCACTCTAGCACCCTGAAAAATGTGGGGTGCAACCACATGCAAGGTGGTGTCATAAAGCTATCAGTTTACTGATAGCTTGGGGAGGAACCTGCCAGCTGATGGGTTCCTGCCTCCTCTCCTGAAGACATGAGGCATAGCCCCATGCAGGCTGTCAGCCAAACCCTGCCGTGCAGCTGTTGTTGGACTGCATGTTGCAGCTATCCAGCTACCTACGCTAAGCCACTTTAGACCTACATATTCTACATATTTTGTGAAACATTTTTGTTTTGTTGTGCCATTAATTCCCTGAACATGTGGCAGGGTTATTATTTATAGCAAAATTAACAGATGAATTGCACCATAAGTGTATCAACTGCCAGGATCCTTAGGATACGATCTTATTCCTTATTCCTAATTGTGTGTTTCCTGATTCCACAGAGGTTACAGGAATCCCAAACTTTCCCCATCCCTCTTCTGTTTTGTTTTGCTCTGTTCCTAAATAGCAACTCCCCCATTATTGGAGATACAGTTGTATTAGGTTAGACAGTTATATTAGAACAACTGCTATTGCTGATGTCACTGGGAAATGCTGCCAGAGGGATGACAGTATATTCCTCCTTTATTACTAGGGCTACTGGGCTGAAGGCACAGTGAAAGAGAACCAGAGCCCATGTAAGAGAGGTGAAGCAAACAGACTAAAGTAGTATGCCTTGGAACAACAGAAACTTGAACCAGGACCCTTGTGGCAGGCCCTCACAAAACTTTCTATTAACCTCTCAAAGTGCAAGATTGGCATTAACAAACTATTCTTATCTTTGTCTCTCTGCCTTCTGGGTTCTTAGAAAAGAAGTAGGAACAGGGGGTCGTATCCTCCTTACTCACTGTAATAAGAAAGAGATAAATGAAGACAGAGACATGAAAAAATTCAGTGATAGTGATGGGAGGAGAGACCAAGACTGAAATAGGCTTCAATAAAAAGGAAGATTTCAGATGCATGAAATCCAAAATGAAAGGAAGAGAGAATGATCCAGAGAGACAGGGTGGCAAATATAATTTCATACTAGAAAAGTTTATGTATGGCTATATTTTTTCAGTTACACTCTT
>NW_005842825.1:677611-678291 GCF_000455745.1 Alligator sinensis | reverse complement strand
CTGAATATTCAACTTCTGTTTGTTTTGTACTTGAATTATTCTACTTCTCTGACCCCTGCCTCACATATGAGCCTGAAAAAATGAAATTACATTTCTGGAACATAGCACATGTGGCACTGAATTCCAGGAGATGGCATCTCTTGGAAAGATCTGAAAGGCCACATTATTTTTCCATAAAGCATGAAGCAACAATCAGTATTTTACTAATAAAGGTGTTTTGTAAAGATGCAGTATTTCAACAACAAAACATTTAGTTTTTTAGATGATAATGCAAACAGGGCCACTGTAATCATTTAGGGCACTGACAGATATGCAGGCCCCCACTCTAACTTATGGTGCTTTATATAAAGTGCCATGAATTAGCATGCCCCCCTCCCCCAAGCCCAACAGACATTTGCCTGTTGGATCAGGGGGCGGGACTGAACCTGCCTGCAGAAGCCCAAGGAGCTTGCCTGCAGTGAGGAGCTGCTCCTCTCTCCCAGCCTTGCTCTCCATCCCAGTTCTGGGGCTTTCTGCAGGAAGGGAGTGGGAGTGAGCTGCTGGCTGGAGTTTGACTGGCCTGAGATAGAGAGGGAGAAGGCCTGGAGGGAGGGGTTGCAAGAGGGGGGCTCCAATCCACTCCCCCCCCAAGCTCAGGCCAGGCAAACCCCAGCTGACAGCTCACGCCCCTTCCCTCCCCC
>NW_005842825.1:663883-677580 GCF_000455745.1 Alligator sinensis | reverse complement strand
TCCTGCTGACAGCTTTGGGGGTGGGGCTGTACTGATGCAGCCCAGCCCTGATCACACCACAAATTAACCCTAGGGAACAAGGTACCTAGGGCATTCCAAAGTGGAGCACCTTCATCTGATACCTCATTTGATGAGGGTTAATTTGTTGCACAATCGGGCACTTTTAAAGCACCCTGCAGCCATGCACGTGTGTTATGGCACAGCTATAGAAAGCATTTAGGGGGATGATTGCACAACAAATGTAACTTGTGTCTGTGCCCTTAGACCAGTAGGGGGCCAACCTTTTTGGCAGGCATACCACAAACTAGCCCTGCACACTCCTCAAGTGCCATTCTGATTTGTTTCCCCTGCACAATCTTCTGCTTTTCTTTCAGCTTCTAGCCCTGTGCTCCCTGCCTGATCTGCTTTCTTCTTTCTTCCCTGTATTCCCTGTCTGATTTTATGCTTTGCTTTCTGCTTCCTACAATCTTCTGCTGTGCTGCCTGTCCCCTCCTCGATCTTCTGTGTACCCCACACAGAGGCTGCCCACGCCACTCATGGCACCCATACTGTAGGTTGGCCACCCCTAACTTTAGACTAACCTAGGAATATGATTTCCCTGGACTAATTTTTGTTTCAACTAAAGCATATTATTTTAGATAAAACCTCCAATCTTGGTTAAAACATTTCTAGTGATGTTATATTATTTGTCTTATTAGAGGGAGATTGAGCTATGAAAAATGAAATATACTGTGTTGTTGTGAATTAAAAATAAGTACAATATTGGATGCAGAAAAAAATAATATTTTGAAATTATGGGAAGGCTGGTATGAAAAGAATACATTTGGTGATGTCTGATTGCAATGCTGTAATCTGCCTAGTACAGTTCAAAGCAGTGGTTCTCAGTTGGAGTGCTGTTGCAACCTGGGGTTCCTCAAGACCCTTTCAAGGATGCTGCAGCACTGATGCCACCCCTGCCACAGCTGCTTACCATAGTCAAGTGAAATTTCCCTGTGTACTACCATTTCCAGGAAGCACCTATGAGCTTGACTAGGAACCCTAAATCAGGCAGAAGCACCCGCTCCTACTGCAGCTTCCCAGTCTGGGTTTGTATATGCCTTCTGGAAACAGAGCTGCATGGGACAGTTCTACTGTGATGGCACAGCAGCCGGGTGATAAAGTAGATAAGCCAGTGAGACCATGAACAACGAGACATTAGAACAGTGCTTTTCAACTGGGATCTGCCAGATTCAGAAAAGTTATGGAGGGTTGCCTTGAATCCAAGATAGTTGAAAACCACTGCTCCAGAGCATAGCACAAAATTTCAACTTATACAGAATCTGAATTTGTAATGACTAGGGTTTAAGCTCTCTTTATTTAAAGTGGAGGCAAATGGCCCTTATAACTTAAGCAGGATAATACATCTGTTTTCCCACTTGATACAATGGTGGGCTTGTCTCCTTGCCTTTGGGACATAAACCTGACATTTGTGCTAAGAGCAATAGTAAATACATATGTCAGTACTTGTTATTTCCTAAGTGGAATAACTAGAAAAAGTCAGATAACAGCAAGAGGTTGTTGATGCTCTGTGAAGTTAAGGGATTATGTGCATCAGGTTGCAAAATTCCTTCTCATAAAAATGGAAATGCTAATTGATGTGGGGTGGTGATGTATGCATAGTGTTCTACATTCTCAGTTTCTACCGATTTTCCCTGATAAACTCCCTGATTTTTTTTTAAATCATTCCATTTTTACTGATTTACACCCATTTTTTCAGTTCAAATCCCTGTTAATTGGCACGAGTGTGGAATGGCCCATTCCCCACTCATGCTGGTTAACAGGATTTTGAACTGAAAAATGGGTGGTGCTGGTAAGCTAAAAGTGCTGCTGTGCCAGTTACCTGAGGCACAGGTTTCTAGCTGGACATGGGAGGGGGGGCGGTGGCAGCAGCCACATGCAGATTGGGGGCCGGGGGGGTGGCGGTGGCTGCACGGGGGCTGGGGGAGGGTGGCTGGAGCTGCTGCCAGGGGGTGCAAGGCTCCTGGCTCTGACCCTGGGTGGGACAGGCCGTGGGAATCGCTCCTGGGGCAGGTGGGTCTGAGCTGCACCCCAGCGGCTCTGGCTTCAGCCCTACCCTGGGCCCTGGGAGCTGCGAGCCCTGCTGGGTGGGGGAGGGGGCAGGCAGGAGAGCCCCAGTGTTTGTGGCAGGCACTATACCCAGCTGCTCCACATGGACCCTCAGGGCTCCCGACTCTGACCCCAGGTGGGGCAGGAGGTGCTGGGGTCAGGTCCCCTGCTTCACATCTGGCCATGTATCACTCCCCACTTCCACTCCCAAATGCCAGGGCAGCCTGGCAGCAGGCTGCTGCAGCAGAGTTCAGGGCTGCAAATGCAGTCAAGGAAAAAAGGCAGGGCGCAGCGCCATGTGCTTCCTGTCACTGATCCGGGGGCACGAATCCCCTGGGAAGAGCCTGGCACAGGCCCCCACTCTGCAGCGCTCCAGGGGGGCATGTAGCAGCAAAAGCCATGCCCCCCTGCCTTGCACCCACTGACAGCTCCCCTGCTTTGCTTCCTGCTGCAGCCCCTGAAGTGGCTGACGGGCTGCTCTGCGCCCCTCCCTTGCCCCTTCCCTAGCCCCAGCCTTACTCCCTCCCTCCCTCACTGCCAATTTTTCCCCAATTTAAACTGATTTTTTTTCCTTTTCTTCCTTTTATCCTTATTTCATCCCAGTTTTCATGTTTCTAAGATAAACCCCAAAAAATTCCTGGATTTTTTTTTTTAAATAAAAACTGAGAATGCAGAATATGCAGTGATTAACCCTTCCAATTTGTTTACTGATGGATAATTTAATTTTACCTGTTGTGAGATTTTTACTTGTCTTTATCCTTGAAATCTTTGAAGTGCATACCAGGACAGTTGCATCTAGGGAGGAGGATATTTTGGGAAAACGCGGAAGGTAAGAGACATTAAGCAGAAGGGATTGTTTTGATGGCAGAAGGTTAGCAGGAAGGTTAAAGTGAGTTTTGTCAGGTGCAGGATGATACATCTTCACTATAGAGTTGCTTTTGGCTTTTGCTTTAGTGGTACTCTCACCCACACACAACTTTCTCCCCCCCCCGATTTGATGACTCTTTCAGCTTGGGCTAGCTGTCCCATCCTGGAGATTTGCTTTCACACAAGCTGGAAACATCAACTTTTCAGTGTGGATAGAGGCTAAACAACCTGAGTACTGATAGTTCTCCAATGTCTCCAATGTCTTCTCATATTTCTCTTCAGGTGGTTAGAAAAACAGAGACATTCTCTTTCAATTCACTGGGAAAGAATCAAAAGTGGTTCAGCTAAAAACCGTAGGGAACATCCCCAGAATTCCTATGAGCACTTGTGAGTGAGCACAGATTCAGTGAAACTACAGTAAATTATGCTCAAGCATGGCTTCTTACTTTTGAGCTGGTCTAACCGAAGTGTTCAGACTGCAGTGAAAATGTAGCCAGAGGAGGTAGCTGTGAAGGGGGTATGATAAAGAAAGTATTGAATATAAAAAGGTTGGATTTTTTTAAGGTATTGTAGTTGTAAGCTAATATGTAAGACTGCTATGTTCACACATTATGTTAGATGCCTTATTTTTATGTTCTGTGCATTTTTAGTTATTGCTTTCCTCTTTTAATTCCTATGAAAAGCCACTGATACCTCCAGATTCACTGAACACATTATTCTGGGATGTTAAAGATAATAGTGAACTCCCTCAACTTCTGTTTGTTCATCCCAGACAGATAGATCCCAAAGCTGTTTATAGTGAACCTGAAAGCTCACAGATTTTCTTGGAGACTAGTGAAAATCATGGGACAGAGGTGTAAATTTTAAGAAATACTTCACAATATCTGAAATTAGAGATACTTGAAAACTAAAATGGCTAGAAATCACTAAAACTTGTGGTTGCAGACAGCAGTTATTTCTCTGTAACATTCAAAGCTGATGACTGTAGTTTCTTGATATGTTTCCTGGCTCAGAGCACAAATAATTTTAGTTTCATACTTAGCCATGCACTCTTAAAATTGTGGGCGCATCTACACATGCTGTTAATATGTAGCAATGCGCTGGAGTGTATTGCTCCCAGGTGCCACATTTACACATGTGCCCAGGACCACAGCATGTTGAGCTGAGTTGGAGCAGTTCCTTCTAACAGGGGGCCTGCCAGCTCAGGGCTGCTCTGACCTGGCTCAGCATGCTGTGGAGGGGCTGGCTGATGCACGAGGGTGCTCCAGTGTGGGGCTAGCTGGCAGGCAGCCCCTGCACTAAAGCACCATTGTGCCCCAGCCAGCCCTGTCAGCATCTACACGTGCGTTCCTGCAGAGTAAAAAATTCCACCATAAGATAGTACTTTACAAACACTAACCTGCAGCAAAATTAATTAGTTTACTCTGCCCTAATACTGCACATGTAGATGCTATTTACTGTGGAGCTAATTAGGCAACTCTGCAGTAAACATCACTTGTGGATGCACCCTGTATTTATACAAATTTTTGTGGGCCAGATCCTGTTCCACCTACTGGGTGCTTGAGTGGACTTTGGCACCCAAATGCAATCTAGTCTATCCCGGTCAAATCCCTGATACCTCTTGGTGCTTCTACTTCCGTGGCTTGTCATTTTACCCTTAAATTGAGTCCTCAGAAACTTTGAATACAGTAAAGAAGAGGAGGACTCACATGGTTTTTGTTTTTCAGGGACTTGAGCCAGGTGGAATGAAATGGCACTCAGGTGCCTAAAGTCTATTTAAGTCTAATAGGGAAATAGAATCTGGCCATTGGAATCCACAGAGAAATGCAGCTGTTTTTGCAGGGCCCCTAATGTTTGCATTATGGCATCATCTACTGTTTAACATATGAAGAAACAAAAGCGGTCCTGAGGCTGACCACCATTGTCCCCCTGCTTTACCTGTGGCAGGTTAGAGTGCTATACCCTGTAGTTGTGCAACAGGGTTGATTGTGTAGTTTTAGTAATAGGTTAGACAAGGATTTGTACCGGATGGTTTGGGGCAGGGATGGTTCTGCCTCAGGCAGGGGGTTAGATTAGATGACCTCTGGAGATTTTATTTTAGCCTTCTGATTCTACGATTCCAGAGCCTTCAGGCTTTCTTTGAATCATGTAATGAAAACAGACTTGTGGAGTGTTTGTAATACTCCTCTGCACTTCTTCCAGACTTCTAGGCTGCCACAATACCTGCTTAAATCAAGGCTGTTAGTCCATTCCTTGATACTTCTGTACAGAGCTGGTTTATAACTGACTGGCTCCCTTTATTATGTCTGCATGAAGAGCACTCTTAAGTTATAGACTAACTGTTTATAAACCAACAAAATGTTCATGCCTCCGAATGATTACATACAGGAAATGGCTTTCTAAACAGTGCCAGATGGCATGGAAAGACACCACAAACTGAATAATAAATGCGGAATTAGTCTCATACCAAGATAAATATGACTGCCAGTAGGGTATTCAGAAATTAATTGTGTGTACAGTGCCCCAGAGTAGCAAAGGTATAAGTGGCAAGCAGCATTCATTCATGGAATATGTGAAGTGTAGACTGATGGCTGACATTGCTGTAATGTTTTGACATTACAAGACATGTAGTGCCCCTGTGGGGAAGCTTGGTAACTACTGATTTTAATCTTATGTCATGATTAGCCAAGGTTTTTATCAGCAATATACCCTGAAAGGATAATATAATATATATGCATCAAAGATATACACCTGTCTAGCATTTGTGTTTTGAAAAATATCCATAAATATGAAAAAATTAGACCACACAAAACCAACTTAAATGGAAAAAGTGAATGGAGCTGGCACAGGGAGATAGATACTCTTGCTTTAGATATATATCAGTCTTTTTAGCTGGATTGAAAGGGCCATGAGAATTTTTTCTGAAGGCAGGTTGTTCCAGTATTATACATTTCAGTATGTCTTGCATTTTTCTCAAAAGCATTTGGTATGGGCAGCTCTCAGGATAGTGATCTGGATAAACCAGGGATTTCTTAGGGTGATATATTTTGTTGGACCAACTATGTAGTTGGGATATAGTTAGACAAGCTTGTGAATACAAGACGTTCTTCCTCAAGTCTGTGATCAGAGGAAGCTGGGCACAGCGTAACAGATGGGGAGGGAGTGACAAAGATGCTCAGGGGCAACAGACACAATTAGAAGAAGAAAATAAGCTGATTACTTGGGAAATCAAGCCCTATCAAAAGGGAGGAGTGTCAGTCTCACCTTTTCTGTGTGGAAAGAATTCAGGAGTTGGGTAAAATATAATGTGTTATAAAACGGATCTCAGTGTTTAGTCCTTGGTTCTTAGTGTCCAGCCAGCTTGTGATTTTTTGTTCCCAAGTTTGACTTTTAACGGTTATGTAGATTTCCCCTGAGCATGAGTCTAGTGAGGTTATAGAGGGAGTGGTTCTGTGAGAACTGTGCTCCTAATGGTGTGTGTCCGTGTGTCCCTGTCTTTTTATATTTTCCATGAGAGTTCATTCTGGTGTGCAGTTGCTGTTTAGTTTCACCCATGTAGTTGCCACAAGGGCACTTGGTGCATTGGATCAGGTATATCACATTTTGGGAAAGGCATGTGTAGGAATTATAGATACTGATAGGTGGGGGCAGCATGCTATGGCAGTATTGATAGTAGTGGCAGTGGAGATGTGCTGACAGGTTAAGCATTTCTTGCCAAGGCTTGATGTCTGTTGGGCAGTGAAGAGTTTGCTTCTGATGACAATTTAGTCAAGGTTAGGGGTCTGTTTGAAAGCCTGGAGTGAAGGAGCTGGGAATATTTCTCCCAAGGTCTTATCTTTGTTGAATATAGGCTGTAGTTGTCCAGTGATTCTTTTGATGGGTGCCAATGTGGGGCGATAGGTGACTACCAGGGGGGTGTGGTCACAGGGGGGTTTCTTCCTGTATTGACATAGGTTACTGTGGTGTATTTGGATAGCTCTTTCAAACGTATGGTCTGTTTTTCTAATGGAGCATCCTTATTGTATATGAGCAAATTTTAGGCTGATCAGGTGGGCTGGATGAGCGTTCTCAGAGCAGATGCAGTGGTGTCTGAGGGCCTGGCTGAAGGTTTTTTTTGTGTGCTTGGGATGATTGCTGGTCTTGTGGACATAGGTATTGTAGTCTGTGGGTTTTCTGTATATAGAGGTCTGAAGGGTGCTATCCTGGATATGGATTGTGGTGTCTAGAAAGTTTATTTGAGTGTAGGCAGACAAGGTTCCTTCGGTGAATCTGATATCTTTTATTAGACCAACCCAAACAGTTGGAAAATAGTTATTAAACAAGCTTTTGGGTTCAAAAACCCTTCATCAGGCTAAGGAAGTTTCAGCAGTTGGTGTGTGCTCTTCCTGGATGGACTGAACAGTAAAGAAGCCAGCGTCTGGGCTGGTATGCATACAAGACAGGTAGTCAGTGAAAATGTAGTTTGAGGAGTTAATGGGTGAGAGACAGGCTGGGGGAGGGGAGCGGGGGAGAGAGAGAGAGAAGGGGATGAAAGTGGAGAGATACCTGGGGAGTCAGATGTCAGGCAGGTTATAATGCGTCATAAATCCAATGTCTATATTTAGTCCATGATTTTTAGTGTCCAGGAGGTTGATGAAGTGGAGTTCATAGGCTTGTCTCTGGGAAGTGTTTTGTAAGTTTCCTTTGAGGATCAGGAATGAGAGATTGGAGAAAGAGTAGTTTTCTTGTGAGAAATGTGCCCCCACAGGTAATTGGGTATTCCTGTCTTTGAGTGTCATTTGGGTGTAGGAGCATTCTAGAGAGAGTTTGAATGTGAGATGAACCATAAATCTGTGCGCTAGGCCAGATCTCCACATGGATTTATACAGATGTTGTTGACTAATAATGTTTGACACAGGAACTTGTCCAAGAGGAAGGGTTTAGGCCACTTCAAGGCATTTCCATCTTCTCTAGAAGATGGAAGAGAATGATCTGTGTAATCAAGGGTATCAAATGCTACTAAGACCCAACAAAATGTATATACATGTATTATCTGTGCACAAGAAAAGGTAATCTGCTAAAGTCCTGTCTCTGTGCTGTGCCTTCACCTGAATCCTGATTTCTGGTTTTTGGTAACTGTGGCATAGTTGTAAACCACTAGACTGTACAGTGACGTGAGTGGAATTATACTAATCCACTGCTAGCCAAGGATCTGATCCATTGAGTATACATTGAACTATTTTTTCCAGAAACAGATTTTTCTTCCTCTTCCTTCTGTCACAGATTTTGTGAGGGGCAGTAATTGAAGGAATACTTTGTTGCTAGTGTGTGTCAGTTGGGAAGTGATTGTATGGCCTGTAATTGTCCACTTTATATAGAATTGTCTCCAAGTAAGTTGTGGCTTTTGACAGGGTGTGAGAACTTTTAAGGGAGAAACCCTGACAGTAAAGTTTTATTTTACAACAGTCCAACTTTAAGAGAGTTCTTATGTCTTATTTGAGGAGTAAGTGATCTGACTAGGTAGGTGGCATTTCAAGTGTACATCCAAAACAAGGATGAAACCCAGAACTTGCCCATAAGAAACTTAAGGTAGAAACTTTGAATGTGCTTGCATGAGAAGGGTGTTAATATATTAACAGACTTCTGAGGGTAGCCTTTTTGATGAACATACAAGTGCTTTCAAAGGAATTTATTTTGAGCAAGTTTATTCTGTATTTGAGTCCAAAAGGGAACAGAACTTTCTTTTGGGATTTAGTTTGCTAGATGTGTAAGTCTGTGTATATAAAGCGAAGGTTACATTTTGCCAAAAATAGAGACAGCTGTATGTGGCCCTTCCAGACGAGAATTTAGATTGTACTTTATCCAGAGCTCTGATAATATTTTCTCAGACCTGGCATCTGGTCCAACTCTCTCTGTCCTTGTTTTTCCTTTTATGTATATGTTTTGTAATAAAACAATTGATTTGCTTAAAACAGCAAAGCATGTTCTGCTTCTGAAAGGGTGACATGAAATAAAATACATATTTAATGAATTTTGCATGTTTTAGTTTTAAAGGGGAAAAGATCATGTATTCAGAGACTATGTAAAATAATTTCAGAATTAAAAGTGCTGTATTGTAATTTTATCCTCTTGCTTTCTTACTTTGATCATTACATTTTTCTTTGGATATGCAAGATTTGAATTGGAAAGAATAAAAAGTAGAAAAATACCACTGGCTGGAAAATAGCTAGTTTTGAGATCTTGTAAATGTGTTGTGTTTCTATATTGCAGTTAATATCACATTGCAGGTGGCTACAGCCTAAAATACAGATGGTATTTGTCTGGTGACTATGGACTAGTCCTTTATTGACTAGGCATGTTCTGAACTTGCTGTAATACAGAGCTGTTTAACATGCAGCCTGTGGGCTCTGGCAGCCACCTCTCCCACTGCTGCGTGGTTCAGGCACCCATGGGCCATGTGCTATTGGTACAACCCATGCAGCAGGGTAGATTCTGGGGAGATGTCCCTGCAGCATCCAGCCTGTGTGGTGTATTGCCCAGGGGTCACACTCAGGCGCCATGTACAGCCCTCATCATGACAAGTAGGATAGCCCTGCTGTAACAGAAACAGGAGTTTAGGGGTAGAATGATCTTGTGCACATTAAATAATGGCACCTTCAATGAGACTACATGTGGTGTGGGAAATGCTGTTTATCAGCAAAAAAAAGTAGTGTGTTCAACTTTTACAGTTTTTAATTCTATTTGCCCTAGAACTTCATCTCCTTGAGTTAAATGATTAAGGAAGCTCAGCTGTGTGTGTTTTGTTCTGTTTTATATAACTTTGTTTTATTATGCTAATGTACTGCCCTGATAGCTGTGCACTGGAATGGGTCAGAAACCAGAAAACAAACAGAATCCTTTTTAGTTTTAAATTATATTATGTTTTGAGGTACATCTCCAAGGTTTTGAATGCTTGGCCTCGGCAGCACTGAAAGAATATGATATTTTTCCCCTTAAGTAGGACCAGATTGTACATATGAAACACATTTCTGTTCTCAGATTGCTTCACCAAAATAACTTCTGAACAGATACTGTTTTTCTTCTTCTAAAGTATAAATACACATTATGGTTTTGATACCTCTCCCTCTAGTATGCCCCATATACTAGTGTGCCCCATATACTCTTGTGCTTCATATACTAGATGCCTGCACTGCAGACCAAGAACACTTGATCCTGCCTTTCAGTTATACAATATGTCATCTTGCCTGGCTCAGTTCCCTCGTTCCTTTTAATGAACTGGTTGTACTTCCCTTGTACCCAAATGCTTTTATTGAAATTGGACCGTGTTATAGTGGACGCTGTACAAACATATTAGAGATGTGTGGTCCTTGCCCCAAAGAGCTTGCAACCTAGTTAAAGGCAAGATGCAGCAAGCAAATGTAGCAAATAATAGAAAAGAAGGGAAATGGCAGGGCAAATGTAACTATAATAAAGTTATGTAATATCATATGCAAAGTGCTCAGCATCTTGCTTCTAAGTAAGCTATTGATTTTTTCCCCATCCTTTCTGGCAGTGCCTGCCTGCCTGCCTTCCTTCCTTCCTTTTAAAGGCTTATAATACGTTAATTGAAATACATTTTTCCAATTTGTCAACATATTCATTCCTTCTATGATGCTGACCATGCCATGGAGTCAGGTTACCTTAATATAATTGATCTCCCAGTCTATTATGTGTATTCATCATGAGGTAGCCCAGCAAAGTCATTCAGTGCTTAAAAAAATATCATAATGATGGAAAAAACTGCTTGACCTGGGAATCAAGGCATAGAGTGGTTTCCTATTCTCCCCCTAAAAGTTTATAAAGCTCATTTTAGAGGGGAGGAGAAGGAATTGGGGTGTTTACATGTGATGACTAAATTTTTGTGTAATGTGCACACTGCATTTTATGCAGGGTTTGGGGGTTTTTAACATATCTTGACTGGATAGAATTACAAATAGGGATCATTTTGCCAAAATTGCAATTAGTCCAGTGTGTTAATATCTGTCACTTAGAATGTAGAATAAGTGCCGGCCATTTTGAAACGTCATCATGAAGGAGGATCATTTTGTAGGTTGTTCCTTTTGGAAATGTACAGATCTGAAATCTTTTTTTACATTTATTAATCTTCCAGGGTTTTCTACTTTAAATATTTCTGGCTTTTTTCTTAAGGGCTAGAATTCTGTGTGGTCTGGGAAAGCAGAATGAAACTCTACAGTCTCAATTTACATGGAAAAGCAGACTGGTGCAATGAAAATCCAGTTTGGACGGTCATGAGTTACTGATTAGATATTTAATTTACATAAACAGTGCCTTTTTGTGTATAATTAAACAGAATTTGATTCAAGCATAAGAATATCCAGGGAGCATTCCTGATGCAACTAGTTGTTTCCATTATGGCTTTATAGTCTCTGAAGTTTTTAAATTCGCCTTTGCCATAACAAAAGTGGGTGGTAAATCATATTTGAACAGATTCAGCTGGCGCACAAGCAGAAAATAGTGCCAGAAATTAGCAGAGGTAATCTCAGTAGCCTGTAGTCTCAGTCTTCTCTTCTATAAGTATTCTTTGCTGCACACACATATTTGCTCTCCACAAACATTTAGTTTTTTTAAATAATTTTTTTACAAATTGAAAATAAACTCCTGGCAGTGTATAGACCATTCAGATCTTCAATCACTAAACAACGTTCCTCAGGATTTTAGTTTCTTTTCATCTAATGTACCCAATAAGAAGTGTTAAGGAAAAGGGTTTGACTTAAATTCCACCATTCTGCAAGACTTAAATGCGTTGGAGGGCTCTGGAGAGGTGCCTTACAGCCTTGAAACTCTCAGTCCCTTTTAGAGAAGCTGTTCCACTTTGCAGAGGATAATGTTTCTGAATATGTCACTATTCTATACTAAATATTGAATTGAATAGAAACTGGAATGCCTGCCTCCCCTTTTCCTGAATGAGTGCCTACACCACCAAGCTGTAGTCATGCTCGTCTTCTTCAGCCTCTCCCTCTCCTTTCTGTCCACATTAGGCTAGAGTGAATATTTCACAATTGCCTAGCGTTTAGGGCGGTCACCCAGGAGATGAGCAATCTGGGTTCCAGTCCCTGCTTTATTACGCACTAAATAGCGATATTTTAGGAAATACTGTTCTGTGTAAAATGGCACAGCTTCAGTAGGAGAAATGGAGAGCTCCCCTACTCATAATACCTTATATCTGAGTGTTTAGTAAACTCTCTGCTAGGAAGTAGGAGTTGTGGGTTCAGGTCCTCCTTAGCAGAGGAGAGAATTGAACTCAGATCACGCACATACCACACGAGTGCTCTAGCCACTGAAATATTGGATACAAGACAATAGCGATGTTACCTCTGCCTATGGCTGTTTTTTATACAGAACCTGATCCAATGGGCATGTTCTGAAAAGAGTTAGTGAATTAAATCAGGAAAGATAGGGAAAGCCTAGTATGTTCATCAAGATGGAGCTTTGACACAAGATACATGCTAAGCTGCTCAGAATTGTTTAAGTCAGGAGTTCCTAGGCGTGCCCTAAAACAGGGCTTTAAGCACTTGGAAACTATTGGAACTATAGGCACCTAGGGCATGTCCAGGTGAGCCCACGCACATCTCTTGCCACGTCTCAAAGCAGTTTGAGACGTGGCAAGAGGCACACTGGAAACAAAAAAGTGTTCCCCATGCTGCCTATTTGTCGCACAGGCTCAGAATTCGATACCTGAATATCCAGAGGCAACCAGAGGCTTGGGTCCTCCAAAGAGATGCTCTGGTAGCCAGCTAGAGTGTCTCTATGCCTGTCCCTTGCCCCAGTGCTGCATCACACTGCAGCACGTGTGGGGCAAGGAGCAGTGCAGGCTGCAGCAACCTGGACCCAGGCTCCATTCCAGGTAAGGGGGGGGAGGGGGGGATGAGCTGTGAGGGTGTGGGGGAATTTTGGGGGGGCAGCTCAGGAGGGGTGGGTCCCCCGTCCACCCCCCACAGGGCCCACATGCCCTTCTGCATGGCCCCAGCCCCCCTGCACAGCCCACAATTGACCCGCAATCGCAGCACCTGGTGGGGCACTCAGGGCCTCCTGGCACAGCACCCCCCCCGCCCCCCTCACATTACAGGGCAGCGCAGCTCAGCCCCAGCTGCCTGGCACCTGGCATTGCCTGTGCCACATTGCACGGGCCCGGCCTGGCTTGATGTGGCACTGTGCACTTTTGGGCAGCTCCAGGCCACTTGGGTTGTCACCCAGGGCCCCATGCTGGTTGCGGGGACACTTGTCATGCTGGGCTGGTTCCTGTGTGCACAGGCCTTATGTGCCGTCAGGCCAGGCTGGTTCTGTGTACATAGGACACAGCCCGGGATGACAGGTTTCATAGATTCATAGATTGTAGAGTTGGAAGGGACCACAATAGATCATCGAGTCCGCCCCCCTGCATAGGCAGGAATTTAGATGACCCCAGCTAGATGCCTATCTAACCTCCTCCTCTTGAAGACCCCCAGGGTAGGGGAGAGCACCACCTCCCTTGGGAGCCCGTTCCAGACCTTGGCCACTCGAACTGTGAAGAAGTTCTTCCTAATGTCCAATCTAAATCTGCTCTCTGCTAGCTTGTGGCCATTATTTCTTGTAACCCCTGGGGGCGCCTTGGTGAATAAAACCTCACCAATTCCCTTCTGTGCCCCCGTGATGAACTTATAGGCAACCACAAGGTCGCCTCTCAACCTTCTCTTGCGGAGGCTGAA